>NW_015150833.1:383174-538908 GCF_000732505.1 Cyprinodon variegatus
ACTCCTGCAGGAGTGGAAAAAGCCCAACCCAACTTCCAGCTCTTTCTTTGACTCCCCTCCTGCAGCCGTCTTTTATTAACAGAACATAACACATGGTTACAAAACAGTACTGTTCTGACAGAACAATTGATCAGTTCATAAGACAGAAGGCTTCACCAACTGAATCACAAGGCAGGGTGGTCTCCTGACTGAATCACAAGACAGTGTGGTCTCCTGACTGAATCACAAGACAGAGTGGAGCATCTCCTTAATTCAATGCTTATATGTACATACATTAATTTTATAATCACAACCTTACAAGATAGTTATCAATTTTAATAAATTCATATGATGTGAATTTCTGAAATTTCCTTTAGGGTTTTGTCTTTCACTGTTAGAATGTACATATGATTAAAATTGTAGATTGTTGCATTCTTTGTAAGTGGGCAAACCTGCAAAATGAGCAAGGGGTCAAATACTTATTTTCTCCGCTGAAACTTAACAATAGTATAGTCAAGAGTACTTCACTATACTATTGTTTACTTTATTGTTTACTAAAGTATACTTTAAGTATAAAATTCAAAAGTAAATTTAAAAATGTCCCAATTTAGTTTGAAGAGGTATTACTTTAGTAATACTTTAAGTACACAAAAAGTACTTTGTTTGGTATACTTTCTAAACTTATACTTAAACTTATACTTAAGTATTCTTAATAGAATTTACTTCAAGTATACTACTTTTTGCTAAGGGTTTTTTTTTGGAAGGAGAGCCAGTTTTGTTTGTTTGGGTTTTTTTTCTCTTTCTTCCCAACCCACACAACTAATGAAAATTGGATAAAAAATAAAAAAATAAAAAAAACAAGCTGCTCAAAAGTTTAAATAGATCTTGGTGTAATATTAAAAAAAAAACTTTATCAACCAGCCATTGTTTTATTGCAGTCAAATACATTTAAAAGTATATTTTAACACCGTTGGAAGACATTCCCAATCTTGAAATGCAGGATGACAACAAATATCCACAGGCCATGATGAAATAGAATAAGCCTCTTTGTTAATTTATTTATTTATTCCTCCTTTTTTATCCTTTCCGTCTTCCTATTTAGCTCTTTGAGAAAGAACTCAAAGCGAGACTTTCTGTTAATTAGAAGCTTCAGTCTAATTGCACATTTAGAAAGTGTTATATTATGTTAGATAAAGGAAAACAAACTATCAACTGTTGGAAATAGTGAATATTGTCCAAAATTCTCCTGTTATTAGTTCTGGAGAAAAGAAATCGACAAACTCACTGCAAATCTTATAAATTGTGAAACAAATGTTTCAGGGATTTATTTGCAAAGCATCAACAAAGAGTTAAGATAATCCAAAAGCTGTGTTNAAACTCACTGCAAATCTTATAAATTGTGAAACAAATGTTTCAGGGATTTATTTGCAAAGCATCAACAAAGAGTTAAGATAATCCAAAAGCTGTGTTTTTGGAGAGTGCTATAGTTCTGTCAACCCACAAAAAGGAAATCCCTTTTAAAAATTAAGGCAATAAAAAGAAAAAGAGGATTACATGTTTCCGTCGCTGCTCTTGGTCTCTGGATCTATAGCTTTGTATGTTCCTATTATTGTGCCATTTGGTAAGTTTTCATCAACTGTGAAAGCAACAGTCGGAGCAAGGAATTCAGGGCCTTCGTCGATGTCAGTGACAGCAACGTTCACTGGGACAGAGAGCCACTGGGCAGTGGTGCCTTTCAGCTCTGCTTCATTCTGGGCCGAAATCATGAGCTCCATATTCTTGGTCTTCTCGTAATCTAAGGGCTAGAAAACAGAGTGGGGCGGAAAAAAATGTAAATGAAGAGATAAAAATTGATGTCCTGTGAATAAGTATCAATCATATTATGCTTAAACAATTCTTGAGTCTAACAACAAACCTTTGTAACATAGAGACGTCCCTCATTTGTCTCAGGATCAGTATCAATCCTGAAATATCCATTTTCATTTCCTTTTGTGATGACAAATTTGGAAACCCAGTTATCTGTGGTATTTAAATCTTTATCGTCCACAGGAATTCTAAGGATAAGATGTTCCTCCTCCTTATTTTCTGGAGTGGTGGCTTTAAACTAAAAAAGACAAACAAAAAAAAAACAATCACAGGGTGTTTTTGAATTAGGGATTAGGCCGGTTCCTGGTGTCCATGTACACCAACATTATTTTTTTATGCGCACACAAATAAAGCCAGCAATTTGTGTCACACAGACTGTCTGATATTTGGCAGCAAACATCCTCTTACACTTTGACATTTAATATTCATTTAGTCCGCTTTTAAGCACTTACAGATGTTTCTCTGAAAGTTGGTGGGTTGTCATTGATGTCGTTCAAGGTGATCGTTGCCGTAGCTGTGTTAGAAAGACCGTTTGGTGCCCCCTTCAAGTCTCTGATCTCTACAGTCACCATATGCTTGTCTTTTGTCTTAAAATACATGTCAGAAATGGAATGAAATTAGAGTTCAATTCAAACTAGGGAGTAACAGCCTTAGGAACAAAATCATTTGTCTTTAGAGATGGCGGTGCTTACCTCTCGGTCCAGTGTGTTGGACACAGTGGTGATGACACCTGTATCTGGGTTGATGGCAAAATGTTCCAGCCCATCTTTGAGTGTGAATTTGATCCTAACATGATCAGTTTTGGGATCATCTTTGTCTGTAGCATTTACTTTCCCCACTACCATATCTATGGGTGAAATTCTTTATTTAGAGGATGTTTACAGGAAATATTTCCATGAATATGACATGACTTTTAAGAGTTTGCTACTACTTACTTGCAGTTTGCTCACCCACAGAGAAATTAAGGCTGCCTTCAAACTCTGGATTATTATCATTAACATCATCCACTATTATTTCAAGGAACAAAGGTTCGTCTCTTTTCTCTTGAGTTATTTTATCCAAAGCATTGATCTTTAGCTATGAACACATAAATGAGAAACCCTTATCAAATATTCCTGACCTTAATGTGAAAAGGAGATATAATACNAAGAAATACCCTAAATCATTTTTGTAGTGTCTAAAGCACAGGCGCACAGTTGGCTTTTACCCTCAGCAGGTCATGTCTAATCCACATGATAACTGATGCTTTTTCTTTATGAAATTGTTTGATAGTTTTATTTTGTAACAAGAGGCTAGTTAGCACTAGTTAAATACTTTAATTGGTTTTAATTGTTGTAATAATTGTTTTGTTTATGTGGCTTTTCCCTGACTAATTCTATTATCCAGTAAAGGTACAGGCTCTGCGAGATTGCTGGATAATTGCAAAGCAACTTTCAAGCATGAGTTTTCTGAGGAAATGCAAATAGGCTAACAATAAGAGAAATGAGGACAGTGTTGCCCTGAAGCGTCGCATGTATGAACGGCCCTGTATCAGACATTAACTCCATAGAGAGTCTAGTCTGCCATAGAGACATGGCAGACTAGACCACACTCAGGTTTTTATTACTACGCAACCTGGATCAGTTTCGACTTTCTATTTTTTTTCTCCCGTCAGTAGAAAGCAGACTGGATATAAAGCTTTACACAACATTCTCACTGTAGTCCCTTTATCGCGAAGAGCTCTATAGAAAGAATAGACACGCCCCGCACTAAAATACAGCTCATTCCTCTTCAACCGGGTCAAAGTCTGAAGCAACCAACAAAAAGCCTACAGCGGATCTAAAACTCAGGCGATCTTACATCAAAACTTGGATAAATCCTTTTTTTTATTATTTCATTCTCGAACTGATGGATCTGCTTAGAGGCAAGCTTTTCCTTCTACTGACGGTCATCACTGTAAGTAACGTCTATCTCATTAAAAAAAGTTATTTACAGGAAAAAACAAGGGGAAGCCGATCGTCCTACAGGTGTGGTCTATAGTCTGACTTTGAGGGGATCTGGATGGAAAGACAGCGCAGTTATCTCAGGAAAAAAAGAAAAACAACTTTATGCGTGTTTAAGATCCTATTTCCCTTAGCAAAAAGTAGTTTATTCAAGTATACTAAAAGTGCACTAATTTCATACTTAAAATCAGGCAGTGCACTTAGAGTTTACTTACTCTAAACTATATTTCACATACTTAACAATAGTATAGTCAAGAGTACTTGACTATACTATTGTTTACTTTATTGTTTACTAATGTATACTTTAAGTATAAAATTGAATGTCCCAATTTAGTTCGAAGAAGTATTACTTTAGTAATACTTCAAGTACACTAAAAGTACATTGTTTGGTATACTTTCTAAACTTATACTTAAGTATTCTTAATAGAATTTACTTCAAGTATACTACTTTGTGCTAAGGGTTGTTTTGGAAGGGGAGCCAGTTTCGTTTGTTTGAGTTTTTTTTCCTCTTTCTTTCTAACCCACACAACTCATGAAAATTCGATAAAAATAAAAAAAAAAAGCTGCTCAAAAGTTTAAATAGATATTGGTGTAGTATTAAAAAAAACCTTTATCAACCAGCCTTTGTTTTATCGCAGTCAAATACATTTAAAAGTATATTTTAACACCGTTGGAAGACATTCCCAACCATGAAATACAGGATGACACCAAATATCCACAGGCCATGATGAAATAGAATAAGCCTCTTTGTTAATTTATTTATTTATTTCTCCTTCTTCATCCTTTCTGACTTCCTATTTAGCTTTTTGAGAAGGAACTCAAAGCGAGACTTTCTGTAAATTAGAAGCTTCTGTCTAATTGCACATTTAGAAAGTGTTATATTATGTTAGATAAAGGAAAACAAACTATCAACTGTTGGAAATAGTGAATATTGTCCAAAAATTTCCTGTTATTAGTTCTTGAGTAATCGACAAACTCACTGCAAATCTTATAAATTATGACACAAATGTTTCGGGGATGTATTTGTAAAACATCAACAAATGGTTAAGATAATCCAAAAGCTGTGTTTTCAGAGGTTAAGTAATGTTAAAGGAATTTTTTACCTTTAAATACTTTTTTGTTGGAATAATCATGATTCTTAATCCCAATTCTTATGTACTGTGGCATACACCCCGCTGGTGGGTTAAAGCAAATCATTACCTCTGAAAGTTGGAATATGTATGCTTGTTTTGAAATTTGATAAGAAATGGCTCTAGAAATAAGACAACACAGGAGCAGCAGCTGGTTGTTTCTGGCTTTGGCATTACTACATGTCTATTTCTTTTGTTTATTCTGTATTTTTTTTTTTCTCCTTAAGCTGGTTCCTGTGACAGTACAAGAACATGGTGGAGTGCTGAGGAGGCAGAAAAGAAATTGGATTCTTGCTCCCAGAAACCTTGATGAGGGACAGGACTACACCACCTACGATTTCGTTGCTAGAGTGTGTATTTCATTGTTTTGTTTCTCTGCAAATGATTACCAAAATGCAAACCTATAAGCCTCACTTAAGAATAGATTTCTATATGTATCAGTTTTTTAAGACTAGTCTGTCCAACTAACATTTAGCCTTTCATCACAAACTCAAGACAATATGGAATCTATTAAATAAAGATAAATGTTCCCATAATAAAACAAGAAAAAAAAAATGTCTTTTTAAGTTTCATTGTATTACAGAATTGTAAATATAATTTTGGTCTTTATCTAGATTTACTCAAAAAATATTCTGGATGACAAAATGCATTTACATTAAGTTATGTGAGACTATTTTGTAATTCAGCCGGAAATTGAAGTTAGACCACTTTCAAGCAGACAAGAATTTTTGAAATAATGTAGGCTATCCTTGATTGTGTAATTAAAGTAGCTAGGTTTCCATGTGGTTCTTGTCTAACTTTATGCATCTGTATTCCAGATTCGCTCAGATAAGGAGACTAACAAAAAGATATTTTACTATTTATCTGGTCCTGGTGCTGACCAAGATCCTGTAGGCAGATTTACTGTTAACCGGGACACTGGCTACATAAAGGTCCATTCTATCCTGGACCGAGAGGAAATTGCACAGTATAATGTAAGAGAAGACTTTTAATTGTTTTTTGTTTTGTTTTTCGTTTTTTGCAAAATTAAGGGGAAGGATTGAAAAGTTTGTTTTGCTTATCTTTTTAGCTTACGGGTTTGGCAAGATACAGTGATGGGACTCTTGCAGAGAAGGATATTGCTCTTCTTATTAAGGTCGTGGACATTAATGACTGCCCTCCAGTCATAAAAGCACAGCAAATTGCACAAGTGAACGAGCACAGCAAACTAGGTATCAAAGATCCTTAAAGCATTTCTGATCTGAATTCGAAAAAAATATGTATTTGCTACAATGGACTAACGATAGTAAATGTATTTTTGGTAGGTACTGTTGTCATGAAAGTCATAGCTACAGATGATGATGACTCGAACACTGAAAACGCCAAGATCTTCTACAGAATAGATGAGCGCAGTAACAGAGATGGGATGTTCACTATCAACTCGCAAACAGGAGAGGTCATGATTGCAAAGACCTCTCTAGATAGAGAGGTGAGTCACTGTGTGGTTTCTATGACATGATGTGTTGTTCCCTAGAAGGCACCAATTCCTATTGGATTTAAAACTCAAATTCATTATTGAAAACCTTTTTCTTTCAGACTCAAGACACATACAAGTTGACCATCATTGCTTCTGACTTGAATGGCAAGGCAGGAGGGAACACAGGAACTGGTGAAATTGAGATTAAACTCACAGACATAAATGACAATATTCCAACTCTGGAAAAAGAAACGGTATATGTCAAAAACAATCATAAAATCATTCTACAAAGTAATGTATGGATAATATATGTTCATTATTTTCTTTTGGCCTATTTTCACCAGTATGAGGGAAAAATTGAGGAGAACACGGTTGGGGTTGAAGTTCTAAGGATACAAGCAGTCGACCTGGATCTGATCAATACAACCAACTGGTTCGCGATGTATGAAATCGTTTCAGGAAACGAAGCTGGTTATTTTCAAATCACAACTGATAAAAAGACCAACGAGGGAGTCATAACAGTTACTAAGGTCTGTTTGAATAAAAAAAGTTAAAAAGTAGGTGTGTTATACCCAGCTCACAATACAAGAGAACACATAATACCAGGATTATTAGAATTAGAAATTTTCTCAACATTTACTTAAAAAATTGTCCCTTTTTGTCTTTTATTCTTGCATCAGATAAAAATAGACTGTGTTTTGAATAATCTAATTGGTGTGGAATATTCTATGTTTATGTGATAAGTCAATTAATATGTTTTTCCAATCAGAGATGGTATAGTATTAGTGTTGAAAGCCTTTGTCTCCTGCTGATCACTTGCTTATAACCTATAGGCTCTGGACTATGAGGAAATAAAGACGGTAAATCTTGGAGTGAAGGTTAAAAATGAAGCAGAGTACAACTATGGCAGCAGCATGATAATAACTGGAGCTTCCACATCAAAGCCATATCCCATCAAAATAGATGTCATCAATCAGAAAGAGGCGCCAAAGTTCCAGCCCAATGTGAAAGTTGTAACCATCTCTGAGGAAAAGAATTCCATCTCCCTCAGCAAGGTCATAGCAACATATACTGCTACAGATAGTGACACTCTGAAGACTGCAACTAATGTGAGGTAATGTCTCTTACTTAGAAGAAAATCTTGTTCTGCTGTCATTCTAAAATAAACCTTGGTGTTTGTTCATGCAAAAGCAATATTTAAATCGGATTTTGTTTTCAAACTAGTTTCACAAAATTCTGATTTTAAAGTTCTGAAGTTTAGTGCTTATCCTACTACAGCTCAATTAGATTTTATTAGACTAGAATAAATTAATAGAGCATAGATATAGTATTTATTCTGTTTTTAAATTATTATATAAAAAAACATCTATTTGTTGTCATTCTGAATCTAAAAGCATGTGGTTTGATTGAATGAATGTGAATGTGTTTATACCCATTTCGACTAGAAATGACTAGAATTCTTTGGGTCTTGTAAAGTGAGGAATTTCTACTTTATAGATATATGAAATTAAACTGAATTTTTTTCTCTTTTACTTTCAGGTATGCAAAGCTGTTTGACAAAGACAACTGGATAAGTATTGATGAAAAAACAGCCGAAATCAAGTTAAATAAATTTCCTGATCGAGAGTCGAAGTTTTTGGTCAATGGAACATACTACGCCAAAATTATTTGCATCACCAATGGTAAATTACCTAAGAATTGATTAAATTCATAACTTTAATAACCATGTTGACAGTTTATTATGCTGAAATGTTATGGTATGTTTTATTAGAAAAGGGCCTATTTTGAATCTTCCTGATTCCATCCTATATAGAAGTATTATAAGTAGTAATTCTATTAGTATTACATAAATAAAACTAAACAAACTAGGTCAAACCAACATATCTCTGTTTTAACTGGTTTTCAGAGGTCCCTTCAAAAACTGCCACAGGAACCATTGCCATTCAGGTGGATGACTTTAACGACCACTGTCCAACGCTGACCTCCACGACCCAAACAATGTGCTTCGGTGATAGTGTCATTTACGTCACAGCAGAGGACAAAGATATGTTCCCCAACTCAGCACCATTTGAGTTTATTGTAAAGCAAGAGGACAGCAATGAGAATTGGTTCGTGGAACCTTATAATGGTAGGTGTTTTTCCTTGCAGATTTCTGGTGAAAGGTCTCTTGAATTTTTAGCTTCAGGTTGAGTTTATTTAGAAATAATTCAGATATCGTAAAACTAAAGCTTGTTTTTCTTACAGTTATTTTCACAAATCCTACATCTGCAGATTGTTCTAGCTTAACTGAGTCAGAATCAAAAGTAGCTTACTTTCATATTGGGTTGTAAATCTTACATTGAGATGTCATCTTTCTTAGCAACCACCGTCCTCCTTCGAGACAAAGGAAGCCTGTGGCCAGGGACCTACAAAGTATCCCTGGAGATCAAGGACCAGCAGGGGAAGTCCTGCGATGAAGTCCAAATTGTTGACCTAACTGTGTGCGCATGTAAAGAAAACACCAAGACCTGCTCGTTACGCTCCAAAGGGAGTTCAAGCAGTTTTGGAGCTGGGGGTATCTTGCTCATGCTGCTCGGACTGTTGCTCCTTCTGTGTAAGTAAAGAAAGTGTTTTCAGGTTGGAAATACTGATAAGAATCATTACATTTCCAAGTAGTTTAACAGAACAAGTTGTTGCATGTATAAAAAAAGACGTTGCACAACTATGACTTAATCATCTAGATGTGTTAATAATGATGCGTTGAAGATAGGAACTGTTAACTTGCCCTGGCTGCTATTTAAAACAAAGTTGTGGATTTATTTTCCAGTGATTCCCCTTCTTCTGCTCGCCTGTCTCTGTGGAAGTGCTGCAAGAGATTTTAAGGCTATTCCTTTTGATGCAAAAGAAAATCTCATCTCATATCACACTGAGGGACAAGGAGAAGACAAGGTGCAATGAGATTTCACACAGTAGAATTTTATTTTCTTGCAATAAATTCTTTGTCCCTTACAGAACTTATAATTGCCTTCTAACCCACAGGAAGTTTCTCATCTCCAAGTCCCTGTGTCTGTTGATAGTGATACAATAAATAAGAAGGACATCGACTTCTATGCCAGAAAGGGATACTTTGATCATTTGGTCAACTCAGAGGCTGCATTTGGTGGAAGAGGAGGCGGAACTATGACAGCAGAGGACATGCACATGTACAGCAAATACAACTACAATTATTCCACAGGCCAGAATCTGAAGGATTTTATGGGCACAACGTCAATGGCAGGACAAGACATGAGCATGTCTCAGTACAGATCTACAGCCTTTGATGGGATGGCTTTGCCAGGCTATTATCTGCAGGCATACTATTTCGATGTAAGTTTCATTACAGTATACCTAGTCGAATCGCCTGATTTTGAAAGATTCCGTAGGGTGCTAAATTGCACGTGCAATATGTTTTTGGTTTTTTTACACATGCCATTAGTGGGTTTGTTGTGGTTGATTTATGAGGATTTCTGCACAAATGTTGAGACTTGCAAACCGTTTTTTTTCACCACAGTAAAATTAATAGATTTGTGTGCCACGGGCAGTTTGAGAATCGCTGTAAAAGAAAGATGATCATAATACTTAATATGATTTTTAGTGCGCCTTACGTAGGAAGCCTATGTAGTATGAATAAAATAATTAAAAAAAATGAAATAAACTAAATGATGAAAAAAAACTTAAGGTTAAATCTATTCAAGAAAAAGATGTGAAACATGAGAGGGTCTGTGTCTGCTACCAGATTGAAGACATATTATATTATAAAAAGCAAGAATTATCTCCACCGGCTTCTTTCAGTAGCAAATTGACTTGATATACTATACTATATATATACTATATGAAACAAGGTAGGCCCAGAATAATTTTAAAACACATTACTGTGCTCTGTGTGGAGTCTGTTAAATAACATAGAGGGAGAAAAAAACAACTTATGCCATGAGTAACGGATAACATTTTAAGGTAAGGTCCCTTTGTGATGGCTTTTAATAGTGCATTTTTCGACAGGGTCTTTTATAAACATGACAAAATATTTAGCTTTTTTGGGTGGAAGCAAATTTCTTATAAGAGAAATCAACTGAATTTTCTTTATAACATACTTTTTTTATCCATATTGTTATATATATCGCTATTAAGGTAGCACCTTTAAAAACCCACTTGAAGTTAATGAATTGCTTACTTTATGCCCTAATCTTTTTTGGAGCATTTATTACTTTCCTTAGAACAGCTTTAATGTCTAGACTTGACAAGAATGTTTAAAGATACATAATTAGAAAATGGTATTCAAATTATCTTGCTATATCTCCAACTTAAAGGAGAAGAAAACTCTATATAATATGTAACATTGGACAGTTGAGCATAGGAAAAAGAAGTGATCAAGACATATATTAGAAAAAAACTCATTGGTTTTGTGACTCCTATACTTTAGGCTTTATTGGGCCTGTTTTAAAGACTAAAGATGGGATAAATATGTAAATAATTTCATTTTCACCCCTAGTTTTCCTCGTTGCATACTGGGAAACTGCATTTTTCTCTTCTGTGTACATGATCTAATTTACTTTTTTTTTTTTATTTGCAGAAATTAAATCAATCTTCACAGCAACAACAGGAGAAGGATTCTGAGATGATCTACAACTATGAGGGCCAAGAATCACTGGCAGGTTCTGTAGGTTGCTGCAGCCTTCTTGAAAATGAGAATGACCTTGCTTTCCTTGATGACCTCGGGCCAAAATTTAAAACTCTGGCTGAAATCTGCCAGGGAACAACGCTGGAGAGCAGTTATGTGGATATTGGAGTTTCTAATCTTTCGAAGCAAACAGTATCTACAGCCAGGCCCTCCACTTCAACCCACACACATGTCCATACTCATACCGATACATTTAGAGATAGAGACCACATGAATGTCAGCAACCTCAACGTGTCTAATGAAGCTTCTGGATCCTCCGTTATCATCGAAGAGGAAAAAGTTACTAAGAGCTCCCAGCGTTCTGCAACTCTTTCCAATGTCCAGGAGAAAGTTGTCATCCCTAACCAAACACTACTCATACAGCAGCCTCCCATGTACTATGCAGCTACCCCCATGTATGTGGTTGAGTCCAAACCCCAAATGGTGCTTGTGTCAGGAGGAACACAACAGCTGGTTGGTCAGGTGGGTCAAGCTGGGCTCAGTCAAGGGTTAATACAAGTTGGAGGCATCCAAGGTTCTCAGGGTATGATGGTTGTTGAAGGGCAGGTGGGAATGAACGGGGCATCTGGACAGGTAGCACAGGGGCTCTCGCAGGGAATCACTGAATCCAGTCAAGTGTTGTTTGTTGAGAATGGGTCTGCAGGTCAGAAGCACAGTACACATTACATGCAGAGTTCTGGTCAAGTACCGCAGAGGTTTTCAGAAGTGGGCTTTGATGTGGGAGGTAAAGAAGTTCATTTGAAGTCGTTTTCAGCAGGCTCACGGGGCTCTGCAGGCTCAAAGGAGGACTTCGCAACAACAACCACACCCAGGTTTCAAGGTGGGCAGAGGGTTGTTGTGCAGCGTAAAAAAGTCTCAGTAACTGAGAGGAATGTCGAGTCAAGCACATAAAGAATCCCTTGTTTTGCCTATGCACTGAGATCACACATGTAATGACATGTACGTGTGTGCATATATTCTTTTTCTGTGAGATGCACTACAACAGAATTAGATTTCCTGTATAATAAAAGACTTTCAACTTTACTTTGAGGTAACTGATCACACTTCTTTATCAGTCCCTCAGATTTATGACCAGTTCCATGGAACTTCCATGGAAGCATCAGCCAAATTCCTTGATGTGTGATTTTTTTTACTGCTATGTAAAAGAAAAAAGCTCACATTTAAAGGGAGAATTACATAGGTTTTTGTTTATCCTGAAAACATTCTCCATATTAACTGCAATATAAAGGTGATTTAAATAGTGCTTACAAAAAGCATCTGTATCCTATCCATATTCACTATTTTAACAGTATTTCTCTATCACCATTTTGTATTTTGCAAGCATTTGTACACTCAAAGTAAATGCCAAATTGTTTTTCCCCCAAGGAGTTGTGATTTTATGGATTTTTAATCAATTTAGGTAGTGTATATGGTGTTTTTTTCTGTCAGTTTTTTTTATGTAACCACGTAATTTGCATTTCTTAGAATAATCAAGGGCTATACTGCAAAATACTTCAAGGGTTTGTCAGGGGGGGATTTTTTTTTATTGCTGTTTTTGCTTGTTTTTTTATCTGTTGTGTTTGTGGAATGTAGCATTGCAACTAAATTGGGTTAAAAAAGGAAAATGTGTTTATTTTTATTTGCAAGTAGTATCACCTTAAAATCAAACAGTAAAACCTAAATATTTGTTTAAAATTATTATAAACATTTTACCATGCTACGAAAGTAGTTGTACATATGGCATATTTGATTTAAGATTGTACATTTTAATCCTAAACCTAAAATTTACTTTCCTATTTTATACTATGTATGTATTTAGATCCTATCATAAAGAATTTTTAAAATTAAAGAAGTTTGGTTTCAATAAAAATGTTTTTGTCAAACAAGGTTTTTCTCTCTTTTGTGATTATGATTCTGACATATTGATTAGGTAAGCAACAGAGAGATTATGCATTACATACAGATCATCTTGTCCAACTTTTTACACTTTAAACTTTCTTCATTCTTTTGCTTTAAAAAACTTTTGCATATTCAATTAATATAAACTAAAACTTAATTTAAACCATGTGCATGTCATTCAAGTGTCGGACAAAGATCATATATCAGTACAACACTTTTTTTTGTTTTTAGAGAAATATACACCCAGACTACAGACAGTAACTGGTTAAATCCTAGTCCACTGAGCAAGGTTCACATTTCACATTCATCCAAATCTACAGTAGCATTCCTTTGTAGAACAATTGCTTGCCTTGTGAGAGCTCACACAAAAAGGTTTCAGTTTAGGTTACACTTAAAGAGGAGGATGCCTAAAACCAGCTCAGGATTTGTTTTGAATCTTAAAAAAAACACTTTTATCCTTTTTCTCACCAGATATGCTTTATTTTGTCTGTTTTTTGTCTATACAGAAGAAAAGTGTTTTTATTTTTCATTCCCTGAAAAGTTCTCTTTAACAATAGATGTATTTGGAATTTGATGGACGATTTCATTAAAGTTGCCCAAACTTATTGAGTGAAAGTGATACATTATCAATATTTTAAATTTTAAAAAAGAGTAATATGTAAAACTTGAATTAAAAATCCTGTCTGATTGTTTTCAGTATTCACGCAATTCATAATTTATTAAGGCTGCCGGTTTGTAATTTAATCTGACTTTTTGTGTGAATGCTTGGTAGAGAATATTAGTGGACAAACAGTAATATGAAGCCCAAGGAACACAGCAGACAGCTAAAAGAGTATATTGAGGAGAAGATGAAAGCTGGGTGATGCTTCTTTAGAAACAGCTTCTTCCCCACTGCCATCAGACAACTGATATCAAAATGATGTTATCCAAATTAATTTATATATGTATATATATATACATACTGTATATATAGGTCTTCCTGGATGCGCGAGTGGCAACAGCATTTACTTTTATTGTTTTTCATGTAACTAGAAGAAGCTCAAATCTAACCTAAATCTTCTAACAACTACTCTTTATGCTGAGCCACAATTTACCCTTATGCATATGAGGTAGTCTCTATCTTTCTGTCAGAGCATGATTTTACGCCATGGCTACAGAAAACTGGGATTCGGTTTCACTGTTAAAATGTACATTGTGTGATCTGTTCTGGCTTGGTGTTTTAAACATTAACAGGATTGGTTTCTGCCAGTACTTCCTCACTAAGAAACTAAAAACAAAGTAGTTTGTCACCTTGGCTTATGGGAACACAACATTGTGTTCTATCTTTGTTGTTGTCATCCACTAATTAATCCCTCTGGCCATCATTCATCTTAAAGCATGTGTTCTGACAGTCAAATTGTACATTCATAGTTTCTCTAGTACATTTATGGGCGGGGCCCTAATGTACAAAAAACCTCTGGAACCTGTTTCTCTTTATCTCTCTCTGCATGTTTGTGTTAACTTGTTTCCATCTCTCGAGGTGTATTGATCCATATCTGTTTTATTAAATTGCTTTTAAGGGTGTGCATCATATTTCAAGGTTTCATCCATCAACACCTTTACCTTTTTATAGCTTCAACAAAACAGGCTTTAACTGAAAGACAACTAGACTTTAAGCAGCATGGAGGTCAATACATGCTGCTTAAATACAGCCTGTATTGTGGTTGGCAAGATCTAGATGACTGAGAATTTACACAAGTATCTTTCCATGGTTTGTTTGCTTTCTGTGTAAAATAGATAAACAGTGCAAGTGATTTATTGCTCATCCTTCTTTGCTCAGATATGATAGATAGATATTCTTGCTAAAAAAATGCAACACACCAGGGTGTGACAATAGTAGTCATTGTTTGAACTACATACTCATAGTGAACTCACACATGTTTCTCAAGGACGTTGCTGTTAGATTTGATGTGACAAACTTTCATATAATGTTAAAAGTGGGAAAAGTTGTGACAGGAAAAAAATTTTCATTACTACTCATGAAGTGAAGAGTGGGCCTTTTTATGTTTTTTTTTTTTTTTTTTTTTTCAAAATAGTGCCTGCTTTGGTTTTAAAAAGCCAACACATAGATAAAGGAAGTTGACACCATGTCAACTTTTTATTTTCTGTAATCTACCCTTTACCCATTGTTGCAAAAGGTATGAGCTCTGTGCATAAAGATGCAAAGATAAACGGCATAAATGATACAACGAAATCAAGCATAATAACAACATAACAACCCGACAAATTTTGGTTGGCCCCCCTTTGCTGGCAGAATCGCCCTGATAACTCAAGGCATGGACACCACCCTAGTCCTGGAGGGTTAAGCCCTGTATTTTGCCATAGGACCTTCAATGACCAAGCTTCAACATCCTAAAAATACTTAATTAAATTTCAGTCTAGGAAATTGAGGGCCAAGACTACCACCCCCACCCCCCCTCCACAATCCATTACCGGTACTTATATCAGCTTTGTTTTGTAAATGGCTTCATAATTCAGGTGAAAGAGGCTAAAGCTTTAGAAAATGGAGTTCTTGTCAAACAGTGGACTAATATGTGACAATGATTTATGTTGCATGTTTCAAAGTGACGTTAACATGGATGGCAGGTTTGTCAGCATTACTCAACAGTATCAAACTGCCTGGGCTGACTTAGTTCCACCATTTACCCCAATGACATGTGTCATCATTTTTGAGCACTGCACATTCAACCTACCGTGAAAAAGAGAAAAGGATTTGTCAGAAAGCTCTGCATTCCACGTCTGTTGCTTATCTGCCCATTGCTTCATTGTTCGGGTGACAGTAGCTGATGTGTTGAACATCAGTCATGCTTTTACTTAGACCATGATCATCAATAACTGTCAGGAATAATCCCGAAAAGGCTGCAGTTTTGGAGATGCTCCGGTCTATTGTTAGGATATCCTTTGCAATTTGAACCTTTACAAACTAGCTGTTATTAGCTCCTTAGCCTTGCGCATTTGTTGAAAAATTGTGTAAGAAAATGTGTCACCTCTACCGTGACCAGATGTATGGAATAAAGCTGTTGAAAGAAATATACAAAAAAACAAAACAAAAAAACAACCAAAAGCTAAGGTTCTGCTTGTTTTATTACTTCTTTAAAAAACAATAAAGGCTCAGTGTAGAAATCGTAACGTCAGCAGTAGACACCTTGATCAGCTCTACATGTGAAACTTTAATAACTTTCAATCTGTCAATTGACAAAAACAGAAAAAAAAATACTTAAATTATTATGTTTTATCTCCAAACTTCTACACATTGTCACATGGTTCTAATGTTTCATTAATGACAGAATAGACATAGACATATAATTTAGTTTGGATTTTTTATTTGGCACTGTAGACCATAGATGCAAGACAATTTTTTACAAAACTGTGTTTAGCGCATGTCTTTATTTCTTCTGACATTTGCAAAGCAAAGCAGTGCTATGGAAAAAACGCATATCATCCCTTAAGTTTTTTCAAGTCTTAACACTACTAATCAGCTTTGGCAGCAGCAATGTTTTTCAGCAGCAATGTCTTGACTATAAACAACAAACTTCATTTTACTTTGCATTGTTAAATTACATATCTTTATAACAAGCATACTACATATATTCTAAAGCTAGTTCAATGTTGGTGCTTAATCAGTGGCGAACATCATGCCGTACATCTTCCTCATCTTCAATTTCGTCTTCCTCATATTCGCCAATTTCATCGGCAGTGGCATCCTGGTACTGCTGGTACTCTGACACAAGGTCATTCATATTGCTCTCCGCCTCAGTGAATTCCATCTCATCCATTCCCTCTCCGGTGTACCAGTGAAGGAAGGCCTTACGACGGAACATGGCAGTGAACTGTTCCGAGATTCTCCTGAAGAGCTCCTGGATTGCTGTGCTATTCCCAATGAAGGTGGCGGACATCTTGAGGCCACGAGGGGGAATGTCGCAAACAGCAGTCTTCACATTGTTGGGAATCCATTCCACAAAGTAGCTGCTGTTCTTATTCTGGACACTCAGCATCTGCTCATCAACTTCCTTCATGGACATGCGCCCACGAAAGATGGCCGCCACTGTGAGATAGCGCCCGTGGCGGGGGTCACAAGCTGCCATCATGTTCTTGGCATCAAACATTTGTTGAGTGAGCTCTGGCACAGAGAGGGCACGGTACTGCTGGCTACCTCGACTGGTAAGAGGTGCGAAGCCTGGCATGAAGAAATGCAAACGAGGGAAGGGAACCATGTTGACGGCCAGCTTGCGAAGATCAGCATTGAGTTGGCCAGGGAAGCGAAGGCAGGTGGTCACTCCGCTCATGGTGGCTGACACCAGGTGGTTAAGGTCTCCATAGGTTGGTGTTGTAAGCTTCAAGGTGCGGAAGCAAATATCATACAGGGCCTCATTGTCGATGCAGAAGGTCTCATCTGTGTTTTCCACAAGCTGGTGAACAGAAAGGGTGGCGTTGTAAGGCTCTACCACAGTGTCAGATACTTTTGGGGAAGGCATGACACTGAAGGTGTTCATGATCCTGTCAGGGTACTCCTCACGGATCTTGCTAATGAGCAGTGTGCCCATCCCAGACCCTGTGCCTCCGCCCAGTGAGTGGGTAAGCTGGAAGCCCTGGAGGCAGTCACAGTTTTCAGACTCCTTTCTCACCACATCCAGCACCGAGTCCACAAGCTCAGCTCCCTCTGTATAGTGACCTTTGGCCCAGTTATTTCCAGCTCCACTTTGACCTATACAGTTAAAAGGTTAAAAATAATTCTTGTTGAAACAACTTTAAAGAACATGTACAATTTGAAAAAATAAGCATGATCCACAAATTGCTCTTTTAACATTGTTGTACTTGGAGAACTGAGTTTACTCTATTGTTTTTCAATTGGTCAGTGTTCGTAAACCCAAACCTAAAACTTTATTATCAAAGCACTAAATAAAATGTTGATCATCAAGTTTGTTATTGTTGAATCAAATTTGTATTAATGTTAAATGTTATTGTTAAAAACTGTGCAGATAAAAATGTTCAAATGCATAAAAAAAAACTACTTTTTTTTTAAGCTATTAAGTTTTAAGCTATTTTCTTACTTTTGTTCATAGCCCTTAGATAGGAAACCTAAGTGTTCAACAAATATTATCTGGTATTATTATTATTATTATATGCTTTTTACCATTATTACCTTCAACTACCTGGCTTAGAACCTCATCTTTCTTTTATAAACACTCTCAACTGGGCGAAATCTTTATAAATCACCAGCAACAAGCCCACATTAAAAAAAATGGCCCTTCCCAATTAAAAGCCAGCCAAATGACAGCCAACTTCCAGCCACTGAAGTGACCCCCTCCTCCTGGGTGTGAATATTTTTTAACTCTGTTTCCACCCTTTCACTGAATTACAGGGTCTGACCAGAAGAAGGAGCTTCTCTTTATATCTTAATGTCCAAAATTCATGGCAGAAAGAATATTTTAGTACAAAGATTGATGTTTAAAAAAATTGTAGCGACCAGCAAAGGGCCCATAAAGGAAAGTGGGGAAATTTTGAATGGCTTCTACAGTATTTTAGTGCTCCTAATTCTGAATCCTTGAACATCAGGTCCTTAGAGCTAAGATGAAGATGGATGAGGCTAAAAACAGGCAGTCGCAAATGAAACTACTTTATATTAAAATATAACATATTTTCACTAAATAACAAAAAATGTTGTGGTTGGAACATGACAATCAAAGTTAATACTCTATAAATGATGCTGTCTTAAGGTGTAAAGATTCAAATTAGCAACTCATTGAGAGTATGGTACTACAGCGTAGTCTTTTTACATAGATTATGATAAAACTAAGAATTAAATGCTGCCTTAAACATGATTCTAAGTAACACTGTGACATGGTCTGTAACAAAATGGATTCACATTTTTGTTTTCATAAAAAGTGCAATACCTGTTAAAGTTGTATATCACCAATTAGTTTTTCAGAATTTTGTTCCTGTAATGTTACGGGACGCAGCTGAAATCTAACTGCCTTTCATACTTCAGCGCAATGGTTACCATAGTTTTACCTCGCAGTACAACATTTGTTTTTTTAAAACAACTTTCACATAAGATAAAGATCATTAACATTCCTCCACATTCACAATGACCCATTTAAAGAACACCTGCTAACAGATTGTCAGGTCTTTACAACCAAAGTTACAGACAATCCTTAGCCTCAGTAAACTGAGTTTTGCAACTGAAAAGTTGGTTACATCTCACTAAACGAAATTTGTTTTAAAAGGTTCCGTAGATAAAAGTATTAAGAACCTATATGATTTTTACTGCTAAAGCTACTTTAAAACAGTAGCTTTAGCAGTTCTTTTTGGATATTTTTTTGATTGATTTTTCAATTAATTGATTAATAATCAGATAGGTTCCTTAAAGAAGATTTTTTTTTTCACAGATTTTAACCAGGTAAAAACTAAAACGTCTCCACGTGCAGAGTTATGGATAGAGCATATTGACAGACAAATAAAGTTTTTTTTGTCTTAAATTCAAAATATTTATATATTTTTTTACTATTTTTATATAATTAATGCTTTAAGTGGGTCACTCTGTCAGCTAAAGGCATGTTTTAGAGACTCTATACACTAGTTTATGATTAATCGATTTGTAAATTAGTTGATTATTTCAATAATCCATTAATCACAATTAATCCGATGAATTGTTTCAGCTACAATCAAAAAATAATACAACTGGTCCCAAAGCTAAGTTGATCTCAAATTGGTTTCATGATACAGCTTTCAAACATTTTGAACGAGTATTTAGATACAATACATATAGAGTATTTAATACTCCAATGGCCTTTTCAGTAAGTCAGTAGATCAAAATTCATGGGACACTTTTTGAGGATGTGGTGGAATAGGAAATTGAAATTGTCAATGTTGAGCTGTTAAATCTGCAACTACAACAACCTTTGTGAGCAACTTTTGACCACATCTTGTTCAAGCTACACCCAAAGACAAAACCTAGTGCTTGTAATATGTGGTCAAGGGGCAAGTAAGGTAAAATGGTCTGAGTCATTAAATCTAATCATGTTGGGTAACTCAATTCACTTTAAGACAAAAGCCTGTTTAATTCACCCCTTTTCAAATGAAGAACTAAACACATCAATAACTATGACGTAATTTTATTGTGACTAATAAAGTATATTGCAACAGGAGTTCTGCGTCTATCTTTTGTTAAAGGTAATTACTGACTAGTTCCTAGGAAGCTAAAAATAAAAAGCCCAACAGTGATGCATATTTTTTTCATCATAGCCTTGATTGTAATGAAGACATCATCGGAAGAGACTTATGACTGACAATTCTGCAGTTAACCATTGTTTTTCACACCACAGAGGTGATTGCCTAATAATGTTGTGCTGCAATTTCCCTAACTAAAAGGTACAGAGCTCTCTGATGAATCTCGGCATAGATTTTACAGTATGTGACAGAAGCTGCTGACACAATGCTGTTATGTCCAGTTCACACAAATTAAGTGCTGACATTTGGATTTAATGTTCACTCACCAAAAACAAAGTTGTCAGGTCTGAAGAGCTGTCCAAATGGGCCAGAGCGAACAGAATCCATAGTTCCAGGCTCCAAGTCCACCAAGATGGCACGTGGCACAAATTTGCTGCCTGTGAATACATGGACGGTTGGGATGGCAAGTAGTAATAGGGGGAAAAAAGCAGTAAGTAAGAGTGTGAAAAACATTGTTACTCTTGCATGTTCAGGATTAACCAATTCTAACATCTGAAAAATTAAGCAAAAAAAAAAAAAAAAGTCTCTTCCCGGTGTAAAAAAATGAATTAAAAGTGAGCAGCATTTCAGTTTCTAAACAAAAATGTAATTTAGACAATATATTATTACAGTTCAGTCTAGGAGTGTGATTTTTATCAGGAAGAATCTTATTTTAGTGATCTACAAATGGAACAGCAGTGCTTTTAATAAATGTAAAAACGGCATGCCACAGTCTGCTTCATATAAACTTACAAATTAACTCAAGCAAAAATATTAGACTTCACCATCTTTCTCTTCTTTGCAGCTGTAGCGCTGCTTCTGTCTCTGTTTTTTATTTTATTATTTTTTTTTTTTTCATTTCTGGATTAAAATCTCTAGTTCCAGTGGGTTGAAACAGGCACTTCCTGTTGCCTGTTGTCATGGTGACTCGTCGAATCGGTGTTCCACTGATAAAGGCTGTTCATACCTGTTACGCATATGCTAAATCGAACTAATTCATAGCAGCCATTGTGAAACAGAAAACTCAAGAGTTCCCAACATTAGTCTATAATTTCCCTCTGGGATTATTAAAGTATGTCTGATTAGACTAGATCAATTTAGAGGTGCAGATTTGAATCTGAATTCGTTAAACATGCTTCGTTAAAAGGACCCCTGATCTGAATCATATCAACAGATGTGAAAGTCAATGATAAGATCTAGAGAGTCATTTATAAGTTTAGGACTGCAGCAAACGGCGGTGTGAGTCATTGGCCACAAAACAGAAAACATTGTTATTACAGCTGTGCACCTCCCCAGGAGTGGCTGGCCAACAAAATAACTGAAAGATATAATGATTCATACACAAGTTCAAAAGTGCCCGGATCAGCATCTAATCTTAAGATCTGCGTCATAGTTCTTCAATAAGAAAAAAAGTGGGCAAAACTGGATCTATGGGAACATTCCAAAACAAACATTTCTACTGATCAAAAAGAAAAGAGAGGCTTGGTCAAGATTTGTTTTTTTTTGGGATGGATGAGACCGAAGTGAAACTTCTCGAAAGCTGTGGTTCCAGTAACATCTGGACTGAAATCATTAGAGGTGGCACTATAGTCTGATGGTCTGGGGCTGCTTAACCTTAGATATCTGGATAATTTACCATAACTAAACAAGTTATCAGTTCTGTTCCTTCCAGAAAATATTAGAGGATGTTGACTCGTAGTCTGTGAATTTAGGCATATATATATATATATATATAATTTTTTTTTTTATAACAAAACAAAACAGTTATCAGCATACATCTTATACATCTTTGAAAAGTCTAGAGTCAAAGTTTGGAGGATGGTCATCTTTGGAATTATTCTGGTTTGTCATTGAGTTTGTTTATCTGAAATATTTGAGAACGATAAAGCAAACATACTAGTAATCTTTAAGGTTTCATATGCCTTTTTTATGATACAGAATGTATTTAAAGGAATGGTTGACTTAAAAGTAAAAACATGTTTAAACATAATTTACTAAACCTGCACCTCCTTTTTTGTCCAGCCCTCTCTTTGCCTGGGATGCTTGTAACATTAAACATCTATCAGGCAAAATGCTGCAGCATGCTGCACTGCTTTGGGCTGAAGGTTTTCATTACGCTGAGTTCTGCAGATTCCAATCGGAGTAAGATTCTGCAGTCAATAAACTGTTTTCTTATTTTATTTTTCTCAATGATAAAGTTGTGTTGTTTAACTGTTTAATAAACTACTGAGGAGTCTGTCGTGAACATATTTAGTCTAAAGACAGTTGTCAGCGATGGTGATGACAGCATGCTACACTGAAACAAAAGGATCATTGTTGAGACACACTAGCCTTAAGCAGACCAGCTCATGTTTCTTTTTTTTTTTTTAGATGAGGTTTTATCTAAATACACCTGGAAAAGTCATGCTGATGTGTTTGTCTCTTACTAAAATCCCAAACCGAAATTGTACTTCAAAACTGAAAGAGCTCGGCACAGAGCAAGCATGTAGGGTGATTGGGATATGGTACAACAAATAGCCTAAAAGAAAACCGAAGGGAAGTGCTCAGGGTCAGATATACTGCATGTTTCCCCTGTAGAGAAGGAAAAAGGGATGGGAAGGAAGAGGGAGGGAGGGACACAGAGACATTTTAGCAGGTTCGCTGTCCTATTTCTTTTTCCCTTGCATCCATAGTGCAACCTATTTCCCCCGCAGAAACGTCCCACTGGCCCCTTAAAGACATCTCTAAGCGCATATCCTTCGTTTGCGCTTTCCTGTATTAACTACCGTCCCAAAGCCCGTACTGGGTAGGGCGAGTGGACCAATCAGCTGGCAGTGGGTGTAACGTCGAAACACTGGCGGAGGAAACACGTGCATCAGAATGTGAGTTCCGCTGGTTTGCTGCATCTTCGTCACACTGACAGAAAATCACAAGTTAGGTTTAAAATCACGCAATTAATTCCAAATAGAAGATCCTGTTTGAAATATATATATATATATTTTTTTTTGACCGCATACATTTGCTTTCAGAAAAAGGGCAAATGTCAACCTGCGGCATAGAGCTACGGCCCTGCAGATTGGGCGTCACCGTGTTGCTAGGGCAACACGATGAGAATGGAAGAAATCATCCAATTCTCGTTCACTCCCCACCACCACTTTCAATGTAGACGCCCTCCACAGCTGTGTGACTACATTGGGAGTGACACTCGATAGTTAAGGGGTAGTGCTTAGGGGGCCAGGGTACTGTATGGTAGCATTCAGATGAGATATGTGCGCAGAAGGTCATACAAGGATGATGAGAAACACACACACAAACTTAAAAAAAAAAAAAAAAAAAACTTATTGCGTGTGGTTAAATATTCAGATGTATTTTTATTTACACAATTAAAAATATATATTGTTTTATTACCTGAGGCCTCATTGTAGTAGACATTTATCCTCTCCAGCTGCAGGTCACTGTCACCTTGGTAACTACCGGTGGGGTCGATGCCATGCTCATCACTAATCACCTCCCAGAACTGATGAACAGCAACAAATATACTTTTCAATTAGCCTGTTTTTTTTCTTTTGCAGAGTAAATATATAAATCGTGCAAAGAGTGATTTTAAAGCGTTTTCGAGAGAACTAATTTCAGTGCTGCGCATCCCATGGCATAGTATCGGGCTACTGCACTGCAGGGGCCGAACCCCACCCCACATCTTACATGCTGTATTAAACTTTATTTTTATTTTCATAACCAGACCCGATCAGAACGACAGTTTAGCTGACTAAATAACAAAAAAATTAATATCTTGACACTTTAATTAAGTCCTTAAAGAGGTAAAAAAAAAAAAAAAAAAAAAAGTATTTATACCTTTGCCCCGATCTGATTTCCACACTGTCCAGCCTGGATGTGAACGATTTCCCTCATGGTGAGCTGCGGATGTGGCCGGAGAGCTTATATTCTCGACTCAAGCTTCGTCCGGTGGTCTGTCTGGCACCTTTCTCAAAATCAGCTGTATTTATGTCCTGTGCGTCGATCTGGCCAAATAAAAAGGACGCATTGCTGTCTGGATGACGTTCAGCACGGCGCAGCATCTCTTCCAGCCAATAGGAGAGCCAGGGTTTGATGCAGCGCTCCTGGTGATGCTGCTGCATCATCCTTTCCTGACATCACCTTGCCACGTGCATGGAAACGTTTGGCTTTTTTTTGCTGGATTTCGACTTTTCTCCGCAGATCCCTTGGTTGATTGGTTTCTGTTTGTGCGTTTGCAGATTTATCTGGCAGGTGTATATTCATGTAAATGCAAAAGTTGTGTATGAGCAAGAGAAAGGATGTAGTTTTATGAACATGATGTTCCTATTTGAGGAATGCTAAATTAACATATAGAGCAAAACAAGTCCACTGCTACAGAATATGCGTCTAACATGACCCTTCGCGCATCCACTTCAAAATAAAAGCCCTGCAAATTCTGCTGCGTCACAGTTTTTAAAAAAAAACTTCTCCATATGTAGAGGATCTGGGTTACCACAGATAATTTATTATGCCTTGATTTTTCAGCTGAATTGTATGGAATAAATATTGAGAGAATTTGTTCGCATTTTTATTTTTACATTCCAAACTTCAGGCATATTTTGATCTGTTTGGGGGTTTTTTTACCTTATAGGGTCTAAGCAACAAGCAATTTCCGTACATTGCTGTAAGTCATTGCTGCTGTAGTTGGATGTTCTCATCTTTCCTATTTTGATGATGGTTAGGAAAATATTGATCTTTTCAAATTTATAAACACAAAGGCACAGATTATGCCTTTTTGTATTTGTTAAATACAAAAAAATTAATGAAAATAAAAAAAAGGAAAGAAAGAGAAGAAAAAATAAATATATAAGATACTGGTGATCAGATTTCATCAATAAATAGTGGTTTATTTCAACAACATGTATGGCTTATGTACAAGTGCATTATCTCTGTTAAGATAACATCAAAATGAAATCAGACATAAATGTACAATCTATGGTTTTTGTTTTTTAGTCTTTTTACATTCATTTAAATCTCCCAACAAAGAGATGTTGAGTTGCTCAACTGAGAGACACAAAACCTGAAATGTGTGCTCTGGGTACTTCATGATTTCAGCTGGGTTCAACACTAACCCATCACTCTTTTTTTTTGTTTTCTTTATCCACTGCTCCTTCATATTCTCTTTCCAACAATAAATGTCAGCCCTATAGAATAGTCGCTGGTGCAGTCACTGCTCTGCATTGCTTTCCTTTAACTTTGCATGTAAACAAAACAAAATAACATAGAAATAAATCAAATGTTGGAATAGGTGCATACAGTAACTCAGAACAAGCAATGTGATCTCTCCCCTCAGAGCTAAAATAGCTGCATGGTAGCATGTGAAGTAACAGATGTTGGAGGAGACAGTACCAGTGTTGTGCTGTGTTGCTGATTGTTATCTTTTTTTTTTTTTACTTACTCTGGATTTGCATTTTTCTTTCAAGTATATTAGATTTAATGTCAATGCACACCAAGAGACTTAATCAGAGAAAAACTCAGAACCAACTGAGGAATCCACCCACTCACAAACATGACATCTACTGTAAAAGTTAATGTGTGACTAGAAGTTCCTATTCTCTTCCAAATTTAAACCTGTTTTCCCTTTTAATATAAGTGTAAATATGCGAGTCTAATTTTAAACAAATTGCAGGTCTTTGTGCTTTGACGTCTAGCAGCATTGAACATGACATACACTATTTGTATATGGTATGAAACAACCACTTCTACATCTCATTTAAATCATTAATGATACAATCTGATAAATTACCATCATTAATCAATCAGCAAGCAGGCTTTTTTTTGCCTAATTTTTCCAAATACATACATTTGAGAAACACTTGAGGTTTGCTCAATCATTCCAACACTTAAAGATATGTAGCATTTTCAACAGTGAGCAAAGTGTAAGGTTTTTCACAGGTCTCTCACATGATAACAGAGTATTTTATAGGTCTGGCGATGATTTAAATCCTGAATAACACCTCAACACATCCCTGGATACATGATCTACTAAATCTTATCACATTTCAGATCACAAGACATTGTCTGTCTTTAAAGTTATACAGTACGGCACAATTATTGTTATTATTATTACTAACGATTATTGTGAGGCTTGTTGTAAACAGTAGTACATCCACAGTCATACATCCCCCTGTACACAAGTATTACTACCTCAAAAGCAGGAAGTAATACAACTGTCATGTTACACACATATTTAACTCAAGTAGGCTGCAGTCCAAAGGTGGACGAAGGCTTTGGAAGGAAAAGGTGATTCCATGAGAAAGAGCCTTTTGTTTTGTTAAAATCAACAGGTTATTTTGGAAAGTGTCAATTTGTGTAGTGCAATGTATTTTTAAAGAATTGTTTTGCACGTGCATGTGCAAATATGTATGCAAGAAAACAATGCCATAATATGTTAATGCCAGAACATGATTTTGAAAACACACACATACTATACGTTATCAATGCAGCAATGATTGGCAATCGCATCAATCATTTTGGACAACTCTTTTTTTCTTTTTTTTTTTCTTTTTTTAAGGTTTAACAGTTTTGTTGACACTTTCACAATAACATTTCATGCTTTGTCCCCACTGCACAAGAATAAAGTGCCACCATATGAAGGTGCCACGAATACTGTAATAAGGATGTATAGCTCTGTACATTAAGGGCACACCAGGGAGAGTTCTGAAGAAAAAAATACTTTGGAGTTTAAAAACAAAACTGAG
This sequence comes from Cyprinodon variegatus, assembly GCF_000732505.1. Classification (NCBI taxonomy): domain Eukaryota; kingdom Metazoa; phylum Chordata; class Actinopteri; order Cyprinodontiformes; family Cyprinodontidae; genus Cyprinodon; species Cyprinodon variegatus. The sequence goes on from NW_015150833.1 coordinate 410,144, forward strand.
TTAAGCTAAAGAACTAGGTGAACCTACATGATCATGTGTATAAAAAAGAAAGAAAGCATTTGTATATCATTATTTTCATTGGGTGAAACAACTCTAAAAAAAAAAAAAAGGTTGTTCCTTATCCACAAAAATCACGTGCTAAAAAGGCAGTCTAGTTTTTCATCTAACAAATCAAATGGCAAAACATATTTTCTGGACTCATTATGCAAGTTGAGAAGAATTTGGAAACAAAAATTTGAAGTTATGCCACATTTAGATTTACATGCTGAGATGGGAAGGCCATCTTTTGTTAACTGTGACTTGCTCTGATTGCTTCAGTTGAAAGGTTGGTAAAACCTGTTAAATTTTGCAGAAAAGGAGAGAGAAATTTATTTATTTTAGTTATAATAATGATTAAAAAAAGAAAGAAAAAATATATATACCTTTGGCAATAGCAATACAGTTAAAACCCTATAAACCCTAATCTGTATTCTGGAAATCTCAAATGGATTCATTAACAAAGAAGCCAGTGTTTAACTGTTACCTGACTCCCATGAAAACTCTATCCCTTTGCTTAGTATGTTTGAAAAAAAAAAAGAAAGTAAATCAACTGGAGCCATTGTCTGATGATTTCATGGTGTAGGGAGTTGTAAAAACAAGGTATTATTTAAACAGCATTGGATTGGCATATTCGTCCTTTTCTATGCTGATATGAAATGTTCTGGGACACAATTTTAGGGTAAAAACTCTCATTAGAACCATCAAATTATGAAGCTGAAAAGGGATTTAAAGTGTTTCTGCTTAGAACGCAGACTTAGAGCTGAGAATTCTTAAGAAATTGGCACATAAACAAACCTACTGACCCAGGATTTAACATGGCATTTCTACTCCACATTTCTTTCCAGAGTTATTCCTTGGAGCTAGGAAAAACACTGGACTGCTATGTATTTTTTTTTTTTGGCACAACATCTAGGTTCATTTTGGTTAGGGCAGCTTTTGGTATTTGTATTTGGTGAAAAAAAACAAACAAACAAAAAAAAAACAAAGTCTCCAAATATTAATTATGTACATTGACAGCAACAATACTGCTTTGTAACATTGCAATTTCTTTGTCCATATCCAAGGCAGATTCTATTTCATTATTTTTGTTTTTTGCCTAACATACCAGTGGTATCTCTATTTGTTGTTGGCTTTTCTTTTCTTCACCAGAGTTGATGACATCTCTGAAATCATGGGTATTTTAAAGTACAGGGGTTTATTCATTTTTCTCTCTCCAATCTGTGCTTTTTCTCAAATACCGAGTACTTTATACGCTGGTGATTTCCAGTCATGTTCCTGAAGAGGATATATTGCCATTTTTGCAAGTTGCCAACCAGCCAGTGGGGCACTCTCACTTGTGTGTTCTCAGTTATTGGCCAAATTCATGATGATGCAAGGAAGGTTGAAGAAGCACTGAGAAACAAAGCAGCTCATGTAAGACAAACCTACTCCAATCCAAGTTGGAACAGTCTTCATGAAGTACCTGAAGTCTGAGTTTAGCAGTACATGCCCACCCTCCCCCAGCTCCACGCTGTTTTATGGATGTGGGTGGCTGCCTCCTGGTGCAACACATAAAGCTTCATGTTTTTTTGGCTACGACACTAAATCATGTCGACGCCATGCTATTGACAGTGTTTTCTGTGCTGGAAGTCTCCCTGTCCATGCTTGACTGGACACCAGAGTCTATAGGGGAAGACACAGTGCTGTCCATTAGAGAGACAGGAGCTGCCTCTGCTGGGTCTAAATCCAACTTGGAATTTGACTGTGCAGAATCTAAGTCTTGAGAAACGGCAGAATCTTGTACAATGTTTGTAGTTGATTCTGGAGTTGAGGTATTGACAATGTCTGTGACAGGGAGAACAGCTGGATTTCTTGTAGTAGTGTGGACAGAGGAAAGGTCAGCTAAGGGTATGTGATCTGAGTCAGTAGGTGGAGGATGTATGTGTTTTGTTGACACAGTGTCTGAACAGGGAGGAGCAGAGGAATTTGAAGGTACATTTAGAACATTGGAGGAGGGCAGATCTAAAGGAGAGGGCCTTGAGTTTCTAATAGGAGTAAATGCAGATTCATCTATTTGTTCTAAATGTAGGGAAATATCAGAGAGTGTGGTAATGGCGGTTAAAGGTTGTGCAGGTGTGTCCAGGTCTGTCTGTGGGACAGGAGAGGGAACAGGGGGTGGAGGAAGGCTGTCATGTATAGATGGTGAAGGAAGGTCTTCCAAAATACCAGGAGATTCCTCAAATACTAATGGTTCAGGTGTTCTAATGATATCATCAATGTCATCATCTTGTGGGTTTGGAGACTCAAGTGTCGAGCTAGGACGGGGCTCGATGACAGGGGTAGTGCTAATCAATGAGGCAGTGGGCATTGTCGGAGAGATCATAGCAGTTGAAGAGTGACGGGAAGCAGCAGTGGCAGGGGAATCGTCGCTTTTAGGAGAAGAAGACATCTCTATTAGTTCAAGTTGTATAATATCTAATGGTGGATCACTAGATTTCTGAACTGCCGGTAGTTCTTCTGCATCAGCCAAAAGTGGAACTGTGTTGCATGGGGTTCTGTCTGAAGGACTGGAAAATAAGAGACGATTTTTGTTAGCTTGTATGATGCTATCTTCACCCTGGGCAGATGTAGGGGCTGGCAGTGGGAACGGCGAAGAGTGGCCGCTAGGCTCTTGTATCTCAAGCTTTTCAGGTTGTTCCTTAACATTAGGAAAATCTCCAGGTGCTATAGTCAAATCGATTGCAGAAGAAGCAGTTGAGCCCATGGTTGACAGAGCAGCATTGGCTGCCTCGTGAAGTGGCGTGTCTTGTACTTTGGCGTAGTCCTTGTTGCTCCCTTGCCGAAGGAGCAGGGCATCCTGTTCTTTTTGTTTCTGTGAGTTTGACAAAGGCTGATGAGCGTTGTCCTCACCATCAAGAAGGGTCTCAGGGAGTGGTCCGTCACGCGTGTTGGGCAAAAGAGGAATACAAATGATGCAAATGAGAGTACAACAGGCAAAAATGATGTGGTGAAGGAAGTAGCCTTTTTGATTGTGTAGCTCCATGATAGGTGCAGTGAGCATACCGAACCCAGCACTGGCCAGTACAAGGCCAACACCACCACCCCTAAAAAAAAAAAAAGAAAAATTATCTAAAACATCAACAAATACATATTTTAAAATCTAAAGGTAAGTTATACCCTGGTTATTTTCTAAAACTCTTGCTTTTAAATGAAATCTGATATTTTTGCTATGCATCCTTCTGATCAGTTACTTTTTCAACAAGCAACAAAAAGCTGCAGGACCACTAGGCAGCCTACATTGAGCAATTGTTGCCTCTTGTGGTATTACTCAAAGCTAGCACCAGAGGGTGCTAAGGCATTTTCATTTGAGCTTCTCCTAATGACCCACATAATAGAGATCAGAACTAACACTATATAGTTATTCTAGGAGGCAAAGGATGTTGTTTAGGATATGCATAGGACATTTTAAAGTTCTTTTAAAAATGTAAAATTGTCAGGAACTCAGTCTTGTAATACAAAGATTCACCAGAAGGTTGTGCCTGTAATATATATTTGTGACTTTAGAAATAAAGATAAATCATTAAGACAGTATTATGATAAAAATAAAAAAAAGGCATAAAGAAAAGAATATGAGTAAAAAGATAAAAACAGCCTTTGTTCTTGTGCAGATGTGATTTTGTATGTGAGGATCAGAGTGGATTTACCTGATCACAGTGGGAGTGATCTCGGCACAGAAGAAGATGCTCAGGTTGCTGACAGCGTGGGAGGAGAACATACCAATGATGGAGAAGGCAATTGAAAAGTTCTTATTCAGCGTACCTGACTGGTCGTCTAAAGAAGCAGGAGACACAAATGCAGCAATTAAAACCAGTACCTTATGTTATTAGTTAATAACTGATTGTGCTTTGTGTAAGAGTTTTAATGATTTTTCAAGGAGTAAAATTATCTTAATTTGTAATACAGTTGATTTCCCATGGAGCAAATTTTAGATGTTCACTATCATAAAGTTACAAATAAAAGGGGGCTGACAACTACAATTGTAAGAACGAGATATTTTAGAAAGCTTTATTTCTGTACAGTTTTGTACATATTGCAATGAAATAGAGAAATAGAGAAGGAATTAAGAAAACTGAAGAATATTTTTTGTAGAAACTCTTTGATCTTCCATAAATACAACACACACAATATAAAAGTAGGGCTTTAACCTGACGGTTAGAGTTGTTCAGCATAGCATGTGGACGGCTTAAGTCCAATAAATGTCTTATTACTCAAGTACAAATAAAACCTGAAGTTTTACAGGTTGGAATTAGATGCCTTATGTTTCTTTTATGACATTTTTTCGATTGTATAAGGGGATTATAAACATCAAATGCAATTTAAAGTTAGAGAATTAAAACTTAAAAGGTTAATAATTGATCAGGCTACATGTAGGGTGTTATAAATAGGTAATGCAGATGGCATAGGTGGCATGGAGATAAGACTGCTGTGCGATCTTTTTTAGTCTCCACTGAGGTACAAAGTTGATAAAAACCAGAGTAAACAAGCACGAATAACCTTGACACGAAAAGAGTAAATCAGTAATAGGATCACCATAATGGCATCAAAATCTTTATTATGGGCTTCATTCTGCAGCACTAAGGTCAAGGAAAACACACACAGATGTTTTCTATAAACCTTGTTTATATACTTTATGATATGCTTCATGCTGTTTCACATTTGCACAATGGGAGAATTTTATTAAAAGTGTGAAAAAACAAAACTTCGACCACAGGTAGATATTTAGTGATATTTTTTTAAAGACAAGAAATAAAAAGATCCACCTACCTATATTTAGATGTTTGTCGTATTTTACAAGCACTGCGAAGACAAGATATCAATAGATAATGATCAGTGAGAAAGCAGGCAAAATCAACACAAAGACTCAAACAAGAAATTAAAACAGGCTCAGACATAAAAACTGAAATATGAACACATGTTGAGCAAAGTTTGTGAATAGTTTAACAACCCAAATGGCGCCAAATAGAACATGAGCATAACCTTGATATGTTGACACAAGTTAAACATTAGATAGCGTGTTTGTTACTGAATAAATAGTGCTGTGCAGTTTGGATCTCCTGGAGGACATTACACACAAGGTGACTAAAATGTATGTAATTATTTCAGGTTATTCTACAGACCAGAGCCAATTCCTTTGTGTTTTCAAATCAAGAACAATGGCTTCATAAATCCTAATGCATAATTAATTTCTGGTCAGTGTTTGGATAATTAGTGTTGGTTTTAGGTTTTATAATTAGGTTTGAGTGTTCAACGTCTTTGCAAATTTGAACTAAGGGGATTGAATTGGGGTTCAGATTCTTTAGGAAGCCATTTGTTTGTTTTTTTTTCTACTGTGGCTATACAGCACAAAACACAGGGAATGCTGGCAGTCTTAACTTGTTGCACAGAAAACAACCGGTAGAACTCTGGTGAAAAAGCTAACCTGATCAAAAAAAATTTAACTGGCCAGCCAGACAATGCCTTTCTGGATGAGAAGCCATGCTGCCAAGACCCACATCTGTTTCTAAGGCTGTGTCCGAACATCCATCCTAAACCCTATATAGAGCACAATATAGTGGTTACGTCATTTTAAATGTGTGTCCGAATGTCTGGTAGATGGAAAAAGTAGTGGACTTAAAATTACCCGCAATGCACCAATGCAAGTAGTGTGTATCAACGGTCACTAGACGAGCTGATATATCCCAGAATGCTTTGCAAGAACTCTCCTCGCAAATCATCGTGAGGTTTGTTTTAGGGGGCGAGACAGAACAAAGATGGAGCAGGCACCGAGCAGTCAGTTAACCGAAAGCACTACAAGATCCAATATATAGTCCCTGCTCTATATAACGATTGAGGGGTTAGGGCGGACGTTTGGACACAGCCTATGTCTAAGAAAACAATGTCTAATCAGATAGGACTTGGGGTAGAAAAATTAAAAAATGTGGGATGTTTTAAATATAACTGCAGCCTGGAAATCAGTTTGTGACACACAGTCTCAGTAGAGCAAGTTTTGAAAATTTTTACAGCATGTGTTTCTAATGACTCAAGCAGCGTTGTCTATGACTAACATATGTGTATCAAATTCAAACAAAGGTGAAATCTATTCATTCATTCTCTTTTAACAGAGCCAGACTTGTTTTCCTCCCCTTTAGTGCTCATTTCAAGGTTAGCTAATCCTCTATTTGTTCATGCATTTTTTTCCTTTTAGATATCTAAAAATGTTACATTATAAATAGCAAGCAAAAAGTCTTATTCATTTAAAAAAAAAAATCTGAAGGCCAGAATGATGGAGTTCATGACCATTCCTGTACCTGTACCTTTTCTGCCATTCCTTCAGAGTTATCTTAAGCCTCCATCCTGCTGCTTAATGCTTTCTTTACCTATTCAGTAAGTTTAGGTTTGAGGTTGTGGTATTCTCTTTTAATTTTCAAAGAATGATTTACACATCACTACATGAAATGCTACATTTTTATCATATTGTTTTTCACTTCCTGATGCTTTTCACTAAATAATCTTCTCTATGAGTCCCCTCGACACCTTTACAGAACAGTGATATAAACAGCGACACAGTTATGGAAACAAATTAATTCCTACAGCAAATGTGTGCAATATGATAGATTTAGGTGTTTCAGAGTAGAGAGTCCTGAAAACCAATGCATGTCTCATTTTCGATAGTGCATTTTTATTAAGAAATATTACATTTTTCCTTTCACTTTACGTTTATACTTTCTGTTCTGAAATGCCATCGAATCCCAACAGAATGGCATGCGTTAATGGTTTCCCGTGTAGAAATAAATGTATCTTAAAAAGTATAGAGTATGAAGACTTTTGTTGAAAACTACCTATATTTAGTAAAATAAACAGTTAAAAGTTTAAAAATAATTAGATCATTAAAAGGCGGAGCTTTACTCTTTCCTACTGTCACGTACAGAAAAAAAGAACTTTAAACAAATGATCACATATCATTGTTGAGCTGCATCAGAAAACTTTTTAGTGTAAGTAAAGTATGAGATCATGTAAATGGTGTAATACATGAATCTATTTGAGGGCATTCAACCCATCTTTAGCCAGGGTGCAAATAACTGTGGAGGAACTGCATTTTTTTTTTTAAATATCTTAAGGTTAATCAACATTTAAAAGGATTTTATCTATAGTTAAAGCGGAACAGTGAATAATTGCAACAGATTGATGGATTTTCTTTCTTTTTTGTGTGTGTCTGAGCTACTTACATTTTAGCAAGCCCAGCTGCAGTAGTGATGCCAGAGCGGTAATGATCATGAACATTAGAAGTCCACCACGTCGACCCATTATGCCCACTGCGGGGCACAGTGCAATGCATGATGCCACAGCTATACCCGCCATGGTGTAATAGTCTGCATAGAAGTTGTGGAACATAGTACTTTCTCCAGCCTCTGGATCGACCATGCTCCTGGCAAAGCAGTGGTGGATCCCATAGCCTGTTAGCCTGAGTAAAGAGTAAACAGAAGAGCATGCTGTTAAGAGGATGCAGTAGGAAATAACACATTTAATATCATACCCCGGACACTCTTTGTAGTTTATATATATAACGAAAAGAACAACAAAAGTAACACAAATGTAAACATTGGCTTATTGAAACGAAAGAGCAAAGCTCATACGCACTCACATTCATCCCCTTCCTCCCTCCTGGCTGTCTAATGTTTCCTACAGATAGATCTCATGTAAAATTCATGCTGACTGAGGGAGTCAGGGGCACGGCGAACTGAAATAGGGATAAAGCTACAGATGAGATCTCAGATGGAGAGATGAGCAGAGGGGAAATCCCAACAGGAAGAAAAAAAGGAAAATGCAGCCATACAGAAGACAGAGCTTAAGATCAATGCTGCATCCAACTTGCAGGTTTGTAATGGTACCCTTAAGTGCACCAAATGGAGCCCATCTGGAGCACCAGAAAACTGACCCCCCCTTCATATTTATCTACATGAGCGCCACCTTCTCCTGTCCCTCCGTCATTGTTTTCTCATCTTACATGTAGATACTTCCTGAAACATCACTTTTTGGCATGTGCATGGATATCCATCACACTTACGAGTTAACGCACAAGACGACGATGTTCTTCCACAGTCTTTTTGTAACGGCCATTTTTACAATGCAAGTCCTTTTGGGTTTCTTCTGTAGAGAATTTCCTAATTCTGGGGAGAAACAAAACAGGAAATAAGTCAGAAAAAAGGAAAGGGTTCAATATTTTTAAAAGAGCTGATCTGTACATTTGAGAATACATTGAGTTGGTTAAAAACAAATTAGGAGGATGATTGCAAAGCTGAATGCAAACCAGTTTTTTCTCCTTTTAGTTATATTATTTTGGGCTGACTAAAATACTAATTTCATGTTAGTTGATAGGATTGCTATAGGATATTTTGAAGTATTATTTTGTTGTCTTCTATAAGTAAATATTTTGAGAGCTTTAAACTGAGGTCTTGATTTTCCCATCTAACCACTTTTACCAGAATTATATGGGTTATTTCAAATAATCAACATGTTTGCTTTTTACACTTTTTTGATGTAATGGCCTCTAGCAATGCAGTGACCTGGAGAAGGACTAGAGCAAACTAAATGGGCTCAAATGTCATTGATACTCAGCTTCCGTCACCATTTAGCTCTTTTCATGTTGCAGTTAAGCAAATGTGCTAAATAAACAGTTTTTTCAAGGAGTTGGGCAACGAAAACCCCACTTGTATTTTGTATCCAACCATAGAATAACAAATAATTGAAAAGATTACACAAATTGACTTCTGATGAACTGACAGTACAGACAAAGCTATGTCACAGTTTGGTTTTAAGCCGCTAAATGGTCTTTAAGAAGTTTGACGGTTCATCTGTCTGCTAAGATAAGTTTTTAAAACATGTTTACCTGTCTGAACATACAGTTTTAAAGTTAAAGTCTCTATTAATATACAGGTGCTGGTCATAAAATTAGAATATCATGAAAAAGTAGATTGATTTCAGTAATTCCATTTAAAAAGTGAAACTTGTATATTATATTCATACATTACATACAAACTCATATATTTCAGATGTTTATTTTGTTTAATTTTGATGATTACAAATGACAACAAATGAAAATCTCAAATTCATCATATCAGAAAATTAGAATATTACTGAAGACCAATAAAAACAAAGGATTTATAGAAATGTTGGCCAACTGAAAAGTATGAACATGAAAAGTATGAGCATGTACAGCACTCAGTATTTAGTTGGGCCTCCTTTGGCCTGTATTACTGCAGCAATGCGGCGTGGCATGGAGTCGATCAGTCTGTGGCACTGCTCAGGTGTTATGATAGCCCAGGTTGCTCTAATAGTGGCTTTTAGCTCTTCTGAATTGTTGGGTCTGGTGTATTGCATCTTCTTCTTCACAATACCCCATAGATTTTCTATGGGGTTAAGGTCAGGAGAGTTTGCTGGCCAATTAAGAACAGGGATACCATGGTCCTTCAACCAGGTACTGGTAGCTTTGGCACTGTGTGCAGGTGCCAAGTCCTGTTGGAAAATGAAATCTGCATCTCCAAAAAGTTGGTCAGCTGCAGGAAGCATGAAGTGCTCTAAAACTTCCTGGTATGTGGCTGCGTTGACCCTGGACCTCAGAAAACACAATGGACCAACACCAGCAGATGACATGGCACCCCAAACCATCACTGACTGTGGAAACTTTACACTGGACTTCAAGCAACGTGGATGAAGTGCCTCTCTTCTTTTCCTCCAGACTCTGGGACCTTGATTTCCAAAGGAAATGCAAAATTTACTTTCATCAGAGAACATGAATTTGGACCACTCACCAGCAGTCCAGTCCTGTTTCTCTTTAGCCCAGGCAAGACGCTTCTGACGCTGTCTGTGGTTCAAGAGTGGCTTGACACAAGGAATGCGACAGCAGAAACCCATGTCTTTCATACGTCTGTGTGTGGTGGTTCTTGAAGCACTCACTCCAGCTGCAGTCCACTCTTTGTGAATCTCCCCCACATTTTTGAATGGGTTTTGTTTCACAATCCTCTCCAGGGTGCGGTTATCTCTCTTGCTTGTACACTTTTTTCGACCACATCTTTTCCTTCCCTTCGCCTCTCTATTAATGTGCTTGGACACTGAGCTCTGTGAACAGCCAGCCTCTTTAGCGATGACCTTTTGTGTCTTGCCCTCCTTGTGCAAGGTGTCGATGGTCGTCTTTTGGACAACTGTCAAGTCAGCAGTCTTCCCCATGATTGTGTAGCCTATACAACTAGACTGAAAGACCATTTAAAGGCTTTTGCAGGTGGTTTGAGTTAATTAGCTGATTAGAGTGTGGCACCAGGGGCCATCAATTTTGAACTTTTTCACAATATTCTAATTTTCTGATATGATGAATTTGAGATTTTCATTTGTTGTCATTTGTAATCATCAAAATTAAACAAAATAAACATCTGAAATATATGAGTTTGTATGTAATGTATGAATATAATATACAAGTTTCACTTTTTAAATGGAATTACTGAAATCAATCTACTTTTTCATGATATTCTAATTTTATGACCAGCACCTGTATTCTAAATGAATGGTTTAATGGAATCATTTTTTTCCTTTGCACTTGTATTCATTAAAGAGCTAAGGTCTACTTTTATTTCCAGTTCAGTTTCATTATGTTTGACATTCCAAGTACTCAGGTTTCTCTTTATCTCTAAAGCATTAATTGATTAGAGCTTCATTTACATTTTGTTGTCAAGCTGGAGGTGGCAGTTATAATAAAAATTAGACTTTATTAATCTCACAATGGAGAAGTTCAACACTGCATTTAACCCATCCCTTTTGGGGAGCATGGGCTGCCATTGTGTGCCACCCAGGGAGCAGTGTGGGGTTAAGGTGGAGAGGAGGCTGTGGGGATCGAACAACCTTCTTAGAGGACAAGCGCATTGCTCTAACCACTAGTCCAACACTCCCCTTTTAATACATACAATATAATCCATCATCTTGAGCACACATTTGTTGTGCCTTTAATAAATGTCAAAGGTGTTGTAAGAAAAAACTGACAAAACAACATTTATTTCTTTGGATGAAAAAAATATGATGAATATATAACTTACAAAACAACTACATGAATAAATATTTACACCATTTTGGCAGCCCCATGAGGAAACTATTAAGCTTAATATAAACAAGCAGACTTAGTAGAATTGTAATTTGTTTTAAATAAATTAAGTACTTTTTCCACTTCCACAGGAAGAAGACATTTTGGTGTAGATTTCTTTCCATACTTGCTGGACAAAACTAATTATAGTCGACCTGCATAGAGATTCAGTAAGTTTGTTTGTTTTAGGAAATGTACTTTTTACGTTTAGTCATAAATAGTTTTCTGGGCTGCTCCCAGGTCCCGAAACCGCATGTATGCTTCTGGCTGGTAACGAAACTCAGATGATAAAATTGACAAAACAGATTTTTTTTTCTTTAAAAGGGACATAAAAAATCTGAACTAAAGCAAGATTTTTTTTATGTGGACACACACACAAAGTTTCATACTAATATATCAGTTTCATACTAATATAAAACTGACATTCGTCTAATAACAAAGCCAGAAAATATTCAGCGTGTTGAAGTGTGGAATGAGTGATGAAGGTACTCTCAGTAAAACAGGTTTCTGGCAAAGCAACACACCCTGTACAGCAGGTAACGTATGACACAACACAGAGTTGATGTTTTGGTATCATGACTGAGGTTGCCATAGAAACACAACTCTGATATATAGCACCACACTTTCATGTTGACTCAGAAACAGGTCAGCATTTCCAACAAGGCTAGTCAGACTGACTTACATAGGGTGTAAGGCAGTCTGGTAAAGCTCGATACTCTTAATCACAGAGTGGGAGGCAAGCCCATAATGCAAAAGCCCCTTTTTTTCTGCCAACATAACAGCTAAGATTGCAGCTGCAATGGAGAAATGTTTTATTAAAGCCCTGTGTTATGTCCAAAAAGGGCTGTTTAAGTTGTTGAAGTTCCTTTTATATGTTCTTTTTTTTTAACTCTGCAGTTTTCTAGCTGGTTCTAAAAGGTTTCTGCTGTCCAAGTTTAGTGGTCCAAATTCCAAAATCACGTTTCTTTCCAGATATGCAGTGCATATGGTGTAAATTATTCTGGCTGGTCAGGCTACCGCACTCCAAAAAGCCCTCCTGTAACCAGTCTCTGACCGCAGCCCCTTAAGCCAGTGTTTCCCTGGCCAGGGAAGGTTATTCCTGCTCACATCCCAGCCAATCATAGAGGGGCTTCTCCAAACTGGGTAAATAATGAAAATGCGATCGTTGGTCTTGACAATGAGCTGGAATTCTACCACTGTTGGGATACCCTCCTCAAACTGAGATATGAAAAATGAAAGCATTTGATAGCATCTTTTCTGCTGCATCAGCTCACATCCAATTAATTCAAAAAAACTAAAGAAAAAAAAGTGCTGTTTTCACAATTAATAATAATTAATTCCTGTTTTGGCTTTTTCGGTAATGAAGCTACTTCTGTTTTCAAAACCTTCTGATTTTTAAAGAAATCTATTACAAGGCAAAAACTACAAACACTTGACACAAATGCACTATGCTATGGCATTAGCACAGCTCAGTCGTCCCTGGATCACATTAGTCCCTTGAGAACAGGCAATGTACTCAGAGGTCAACGTGTCTGAACTGCCCCCATCTGCCATCTGACCATTTGCCTCAACTCATGCTCACTTTTTCTAGCTATAATAAAATTAACAAACACTCGAGAGTGTCATACTGTAATGGTCAGCCCCACTGCCACCCCTCTCGTGGCATGTTACTATGGCAACAAGACAGAAAATCTATATCACCTTGTCAATTTGTCTAATTTAGCAAACCAAAAAGAAAAAACGAGTGTTTTTAAGACAGACTGAACAGCCTGGCAGATGATGATGAATGAAATGAATCATCTAAATGTTAAGTCGATACTTTTAGAAAATAGAAATATATTCTCAACATATGGGGGGTTGCTTGCAAAGTATATTCCTGCTTTTGTATGTTTTGTATTCTTTTTTTCTTATTCCATTAAATGAAACTCCTGTATCAATTAATCTCACAAAAAATATATTCTTTTAATGTCGTTTTTTTAATGCCAAAACCAAGACATATATAATTAAACCACTATAGGCTATCATGACAATGACTAAGGTTAGAGTGGCTGCTTAATGGGCCTGACAATTAATACAGTGATAACAATTATTATTTTAAATCATTCCTTAACAAATAAAACTTAAATAGCATCTTGCCTGGGTTAAGAAAAAGAAAGCAACACAATGGTGGCACCTTGCCTAATAAGCCAGTAAAGTTGCCTGAACTCTATGGAGTAAGTATAATGTATTAATAGAGGGAAGATAATACATATACTGTAGGAATTAACAATTTGGAGAAGGTAAAAGCTGCTTTGTGATCATCCTGACCAACATTAATACCTGAGAGGAGCCTCTGGCAGATTGCCATACCACATTGCATTAATGCATTACCTCAAGCAAGAAAGCCCAAATCAAATATTGAGTGCATATACAGCACATTGACACACTTTTTCAGTTGACCAATATCTTAACTAATCTAAAATATTTTATCCTTCTATGTAATATGCATTAATACAACCTTCAATGCATCCATCGTTAGAAATGACCTGATGTAACATGCATTATTCTAATTGATTTGTTGCTGTTCATTAGTTTAAGCCATTATAACCAAAATGAATATTATATGCTTGATATATATATATATATATATATATATATATATATATATATATATATATATATATATATATATATATATATATATATATATTCAAACTGTGTAATTAATCTTAACATAAGTTACAATGTTCAAATTGAAATACCTAAATAAGCTACCTATATACAGACTGCACAAATAGACAAATCATATCCATATATTAATCTGTTTGGTTCATTACTTGTGAGGATGCTTTCGTGATCAATTTCAGTGATCGCTTTATTCTTCTTTGCTATGTGTGCCATGATCCATCTGGAACGGCTGTATTGCTGGGTTGCCATCAGCCAGCGCAGCGACTCAGGAAATATCCTTTAAAAAAGGTAAAAAACATCTTTTGTTATGAAAGAACATAAAAAGGTTGATGAAATAAAATAAAAAATCTGTTTGTTTGAAACACTGGTTGTAATGTCATTATGCAATCTACTTCAGTTTAACCACAACCAGCTGCCTTTCAGCGACACAAAATAATCTACCTACAGGCGGAGCTTTAAGTACGGTTGTCAGACAGATGTACTTAAGGTTGCAGCTTTTGTCATCTGATATGCTTCATAAAATCATATTTGTGTTATTATACAGGATGTTGCATACATTCATACAAGTAGTTTCATGTCTGGCAGCAGAACAATTGCATTTAAAAAAAAATGCCAGTAAATTTAAGACACTGCCATAATTTGAATGGATCTACTTTCAGGACTTGAATATGCTCAGGAGGCGGAGCATACTGCAATAACTTCTATTGGCCATGTTCCATTTTTCACCGGAGTGCTTTTAAATAATTTGCTTTGCAAATTCTTGCAGTGTAGTACAGCAATCATTTAGATCAACACAGCTCTCACATGGCAGAGAAGCATATCTTTGGAATTGCTATTGCTGGATTTGTGTGAACAGTTGTCTAAACTTGTAAAGCCCAGCTTTAATCTTTCTGCCCTATTTTGATTAACTGTTTGCACAAACACAGCCCTGTTTAGCCAACAGATAAAGTATTAGTTAATTTGCAGAGATGTAAACCAACGAAGAAAGAAAACCCTACCTAACAACTTAAGACTGACCTGTTAAAAATTTATTTGCTTTCTTGTTTTTATTTATATCTGAGAAAAATATATGTTTATTAAATTGTACTAAAAATACAAGAAAGAAAAAAAACTTTATGTTCAAACATAAAAATATCAACAATAATCTGTCTTCTATCCAAGAAGGAAGACACCAAAGATCTCTTCCCACTGCCAATGTACCACTCTCTCTGTGCCACACAGCACATTTTCTACAAAAGTTTTATTTCCTGGCAGATACATATATCGTGCTTCAAATCCCCCAGATCTGGGTTTTGACTTACCTAATTCAGAACTTTTCGGTTCTATATATTTAGCCTGTTCTTTTGTGATCTTACTCCTATCTTATATTTAAAGCATAACCAAACCATTATACTTCCTGGAATGCTGTATTTCGCTTAATCAAGATGTGACCTTTGTTCTAGTTCCCAAATCATTTCTACTCATCTGTGTTGTTGTGGTCTTTTTTTCTCTCTGAAAAACTCTAATATGGCCTTTATTGCATTGAAAACAGTTTTTTAATTGAGCAAGTGTTTTCTGCGTGCACACCTCCAATGCAAGTTAAAGTTAAGGCGTCCCTTTCTGAATGGATCTGTTTGAGGCCTTAAGATGTTATTTTAAGGCCTCAAATAATTTTTTTTTTATTTCAGCATGATAAGCATTCTCACTTTAACAGTCAGTAGGAAGGCATAATAAATGTCAGTGATTTACACAAGACTAAATCCTTTCAAATATGAGAGGTAACATGTTAATAGGAAACCTATCAGCTTTTAAGTCCAGCTGATGGGTGGGAATAAATAAAGGCCACATACTTTCATATGGTGTCCAGGTTTTTTCCCCCATGACAGAGTCACGCAAATGCTGGCACTTTATGCAATTCCAGAGGAGTTTCAAAAACATTTTCAAACGAAACAAAGCTGTAAAACAGTGGCCATGGTCAGGTATGTGTAAGATCTCATTTCCCTAATGGGAATCCCCATAACTTAAACTGTTTTACAGCTATGCACGTTTCTTATATGAATATCACAGAAGTGATTAGGTTTGAATTTAGTGGGACCATCTACACGCAATGATATGTGACATTAATGGCACCATCAATGTAGAAATATGACAGCATTTTATCTTTGACATATTAATCGTCTCCCCACAACTTCCCTTGCCAGTGAAAAGGAAGCTACAGTGCCCATGTGACATTGCTCCCTAAATAAAGATAAGATTATGTGTTGTAGACTATAGTAAAAAGAGGATAAAAAAAAAGTGGTAAAATCGGCAAATATATTTTACTTCTATCAATGTATGCAGTGCAAAAAAATAGCAAACATTACATTTTGCCTTTTTATTGTTAAATGAATGCATTTGTTTGATCGGTATGACTGTATGGTAAATACTGTGGTAAAACACACATACACCGAGATACAAAAGCAAAAAAATAAACATATCTTTGTGCTATTCTGGAGCATATTGCTTTTTTCCCCTTTTTTCTTACCAAATGTAGGACAGCATAAGCAGCAGGGGACAGATGATGACAGCTTGAAGTACCTGCCAGTCGCGACAGAGGTACGCCACC
Organism: Cyprinodon variegatus; assembly: GCF_000732505.1. Lineage (NCBI taxonomy): Eukaryota > Metazoa > Chordata > Actinopteri > Cyprinodontiformes > Cyprinodontidae > Cyprinodon > Cyprinodon variegatus. The sequence continues at coordinate 426,577 of NW_015150833.1, forward strand.
CCAGGCATGAGGAGCTGACCACCCAAAACCACAAAGCTGGCCACCATGGTCATGGAAAAGCGCCATCTTGGCATGCACAACTCAATTCCTGAGGGGAGAACAAAAAAAGTTAGGTAGGATCATTTTTATTTCAAATCGATGATGGGTTTTCTGATCATATGTAATGTGCATGCATGTAGCACATAAATATAGATAACTTGCATGATAAACTGAATAGGATTATTTTCCGCTGCACTTCTACCCCATCACACTTCTATGCTGTAAATAAACTACATGACTAAAAGCATACATTTTTGTTACAATGGTTCCGCACAATATGATCTGCAATTTTATGAATTAAAAATTGCCTAAATAAATGATATGATAGTAGAAATATCAAAACCTATTCTGAGAAAAATAAAAGTGCCTGCAATTAATCTTGCCAACAAAATCTGACAAAGCCTGCAAACACTGTATAGTAAATACTGAAAAAGACCAAACATTTTTTTTTTGCAATAAAAAAATGAAAATATAGCTGAACATGTATTACAGCAACTCATTATACTGAGTTTATCCTATAGCAGTAATGTTAACTTTAATTCAAAGCTTTTACTCTCATGCAAACATGGTTATGATCGGACTTGCAATTCTCTCATGAATTTTAGAACATTTGACATTAACAGGACCTTATTATTCATGGTGCAAACACAAAGACTATCAATTTGTTTAATTAGCCAACAAGACAGAACACACCTAACAAGGTGAGGCTGACAGGCCAGAGCAAGATACTACACAGTAATGCACAAAGAGATTTTTTGATTTTATAACATCTAAAGCGACCCATATCAGCAACGAATTCACAGCAAAATACTTGTAAAAATAAAAAAATTAAGGACTTATTTTGTGCTGAATGAAAACACGTTAAGGCTACAAAAGTTTAGTTTCCTGTTCAAATTGTTAAATATTTGGCTGTCATTACAAAACAATCACAAAAATTCATAGTATAATTGAAATGGACCAAGTGTATTTGTATAGGAGCTGCAGATAAACAAAAATAGAACACTTTTGTGAGGGTGCAGTAACAAGAAAGGGGTTCCTTATACTCCTTTCTCCACAATCAGAATGCCGCTGATTCACTCACCCAGTCATTAGCATGCAAACCACACTGGCAGCTAGCAACCCTAGACACTCCAGCCCTTTATTTACTGCAGTAGAGAAGACAGGTTCACATTAAACCATTCCAAATCCAAGCAAATCTATTGTTGCAATTCTCACTAAATATTTCCTTTCTTCATTTCTCTTATTTTTCCCTGACAGATGACTTTCTTTCCTAATGGGTTTCCTGTGCTGCCAAGAAACACTCCTAAAATGGGCCTTTCAAGGTGACAGGGCCAGGATAATACAGTTGGTGTTGTCAGGCCCAACTTCATTCCAGTGGGAAAGAGTGGAATTTCAATTAGGATTTGCCCCCTCTGAGGACACAAATAATGCTCTCTGTTCACAGACACGATCACAGCTGGAATGACAACGCCAATGAATAAAGAGCAGGGCAATGGGTACAAGACCCGCTGGGTGTGAACCAAGTAACCTCAAGACTCCCACTCTGTGTGCCTTTGTGAGAATCATCCCAGTTCACTGGTTATGGGACTCTGAATTCCTTGTATCAGAAGTGAAGTGTGCTGTACAGTCCACTGATTTTTGAAAGGTTTACCTTGTTCCAAAGTGGGAAAACTTTCTGGTGCCCTAAATGGGTTCAACAACTTACTATTAACAATTTCTTGTCATTTTCAGGTTTTATTTTGTCACCTATTTATATAACCGAGCTAGAATGAAACAGCAAATGATAACCATAGCTTGTAAAAAGGAGCCCAGAGCTTCTTACTCTCTGGCCCTAATCTTCTAGCAAATAACTAGCTCAGCATTCCCCAACGCTCCGCTGCTTCTACTTACCCAATAACATAAATCTACCGATAACTAATCTGAAGCTACAGATAATAATGGTCCAAAGTTACAAAGCAAGAGAGCATATAGGCACACAGCAAGTTAAATATTTAACCTGACTATACATTTGTAGGGATGTAGAAAACTTTGAATGTAGAAATAACATCTTGAGCAATCAGGCCAAAAGCCAATTAGTAACACTAATAATCCCCAAAGGAGCTTTGGCTGGTTTGCTGACTCGGGCAATTCAAGAGAATGAGCTACACTCTGTGAAACTATCCGGTCTACATTCAAAAGAGGCATAATTAGAAAGGTCCAATGTTTTACATGTGGAAGAAGTTGTTTTACCACTAAAGGTACACCGAGCAGTCACTTTTTTTCATCTTCCACTGATCACATAAAGTTTATATAACACCATGTTATGGGTTCTCTATCAAATCAAGCCACTGACTTGACTTTCGCTATGTCCTTCCATGCCTATGATAAAGAGATGGTCATGTGAAAGGCTCATCTAGGATTTATGAACCATAACAATCATATCAACCTTACAGTTCTGGTGATTTAGTTTAAATTACACATAAAATGTGCCACATCTATCTACTCATTAAATGACGCTTATGAAGTTAGATAAAAGGCAAATTACCTCATTGGTATAAATAGTTGAGTGAGCATACATTTTGCTCCTAAAATCACAAATAAAAGGAAATACTCATACAGTATGCAAAATGTTGGAAAGACAATCAAACACTCTGTAAGTGGCTATTCCTTTATTTCAGGTGAACAATGCTGCACAACTTGGGCCTGCAATTAAAAAGACATTACGTTCTACTGTCTAAATATAATTTGAAATAAAAAAGCCGAAATACAGATAGAGCTTTTATTACTTCACCTATAATGACTTAATGGGTGTGATACCACATGTAGATTCATGGTAGGAAGCAGGGTGTCTGGGGTCAGTGTTTTACCACCATCATTTACACAACAGGAACCAAGGCCAATATCAGATGGAGGAAACATGCAGCACAAAACAGAGAGGTATTATTTTCTAAAGCAGACGCAGCACAACGTTCAAATCTGGCCATTTATTTTAAATTATGACACATTGTGAAAATCATGTTTTATAGTGCATATATTTAAATTAAAGAATAAATTCAGTTGAACTCTGAAATATTAAACTAATAAAATAAAGTTTTATTCTTTTTTTTAGTCTGAAGTTAATGCTGGGGGAGTAGGATTCGATTCAGAGCTATTTTTAGAGACCTAAACAAGTTATGTTACAATGTTTTACAGCATATATGTTCTAAGACACAAGCCAAAACAGTTACTTTCATCTTGATTTTATAATTTAAATCTACAACCAAATAGATATGCGAACACATGTAGTTTTTCTATAAAAAACATCTCTAACTTACATGTAGTTTTATTTCAGCCTCAGAGTGTAATCACTCGTTATAGCTCTAAAACACTGGACTATAAACCTGACTTGACCTTTGTCCCTTCTCACTTCAGCTGGATCACTTGCAAAAGATTAGTCACTACATAGTAAGACGACAAACAAACAAAACAAAAAATCTATTCAATCCATGCAGAACTTGGTCCAAATGAGCACCTGATGCAAGATTTTGAGTGAGGGCTCATGAAACTCAGGTTGGCACTACTTAAAATCTGCATTAACACATTTTTAACTGACTTGGATTAAAAATCTCCATTATAGAAGGATTCAATCTGACCATATTGGGTTCCTCTATGAGGAGGAAAGTCCCATCTACAAAGTGTGGGATGAATCTATTGCTATAGTGATCCCAATGTTACAGTTGCAAAGTAACATTTCACTGTTGTATTTATGGCAGTTGTGGTCTTCTTTATGGTTATGAAAAAGAAATGCTATAAAACAAGCTGATGATGAAAGTTGGATTTAACACCATTAAGTACTTACTGGATTACTGGTGCCATGCTCAGCTGTTGTATACACTCCTCAAAATGGGGTGTAAGTGAACAAAGATGGCTGTCTTGGTCCTTGTAGAGGTCAAATCACTTTGGTGATACTATTCAAATCAGGTTACTGTACTGTAACACTGCCTTTAGTGTGCCTAGTCGTTTAAACACAGGGTCTGTTTTTTGTTGTTGTTTTTTTGTTTTGTTTCATGCACAGACCAGGATGACTTTATGCTGTAAATCAAACTGTACCATTTTGCTGTGCATTTTACCAAAAACTCTGCATCCTGTTAAATGGCAAAGCAAGACTACAACTAGGAATTATATGGTGGATTAATAAAATGTGAAGGTTTTTTTGTTTGTTTGTTTTTTTGCTTGTTGAAATATTCAAATAGCAAAAGGCCCAAATATTACATTTCGTTTTTTATATAGTTTAAATCAATTGAAGCTAAAACTTAGCTTTTTTAAGAATTCTGAATACAAGATTTTTTTATACAAGGATTTTCCATCTCAAATGCAAAAGGTCCATGTATTTATGTAGAGTTTTGTCTGAATTACTACTGCTCTGAACGGATATGTTTTTTTTAACAAACATGCCAATAAGTATGTATACTCTAGTTAACGAGTATCCGATTGCTAAATAGTTGAAAAGTATTTCAGTGATTGAAAAATCACAATTAACCTGATTCATTGTTTCAGACCTATTACAAAGCATCAAAACTACGTTTATCTGCGTATCAAAGTCCTTCCTCTGAATGTCAGATCTATAATGCACTGTTACTAAACAGTGCTTCTGTGAATAGGACCCAATAAACTTTGACCAGAGTATCTGAAGCAATGGGGAACGTTTAAGCAACACAAGGGATTCAAATCAAGCAACATGAAAGAGTGCACAGCACAATTCCAACATGGTCAGTCATGTGTACAGGACACACTGCTTTTAATCATACACTTCTTGTTTCAATGGAACATAACCACCTGACAGATCTAGGCACAAAACAACTGGACTAGTGGAGCATGAAAGTCATTGTGCTTTATGACAGATCACCTGTGCAACATTCTTTAATATAGCTGAATTTTTCACCTTTGTCAGCTGTGATAACCACATATTTAGACATATATCCATGGGACGCTCTTGTACATTTTAAACTGTTTAAGACATACTCTACTTTTATCTCAAAACATGTATAAATGAAAAGAAATAAACAAAATCAGTTAGGATTTTAACAACTGTGATTTGAAAATGCAATTAAAATAATATGGAAATGGTTCTGCAACGGGTTGCCTGGGAGTCATCTGTTACCAACAGAAGAGAAATTAATATGTATTCTGGTGAATATATGAAGCAACCTATGAAAATCTCGTACATTTCCTTCTTTTAATTTGTCAACAAAACCGAAATGGAGGAAGATCTTTACCCTGTCTTTTAGTTTATCAATGCCTAGATTCTAAATACAAATGTTAGGTTCTGAAAATGATTAACAGCATTTCTGAAAACAACAGAAGCTATAATTCTAGATAATAAAAATTGTATTTTTCTGGTAGGTTATAATTCATCAGAACATGATATATTCCCGTCACCCTTTCTTGACTGCATTCTAAACCTGCTACTGAGAATCAGCCCCATAATTAAATCTACAAGTCTTTTGCTCACAATGTGTGAAGTCCACCAGACTTTTTTTTTTTTTTGACTTCTGTATTTAAGATAAAGAAGTCAAAGAAAAAAAAAAGATTGCTATTAAATGCAACTGAATTTTCCAGCTTGGAAAATATTACATGTCGTCCTTGGTCAGCCACTTAGGAGAACTCTGTTTTTTTTCTTTTCTTTTTTTCCGTTAATAACAACTAAACTTGTGTCCAAGGATATGCGCCTTTCATACTAAGCTGTACTTATAACATTAATAGGTTGAAAGCATCAGACATTCTGAGATATATTTATTTTACTTCCTGTCAGAGATAAATATAGTCAAAATGAGCCCATTCTAAATGATTATGCCCTTTTCTACAGTTTTCTTTGAATTTCAAGCTTTCAATCAATCACAGCTACTACAAGTTCTTTCTATCATTGTTAGGAAAAACTAATTATTGTGTATTTTATTAACAATTATTTAGATTGTGTTTGTATGGCACAAATAAGTTCCTTCTCCACAACAAGAATATCAGCATTGCCACACAGAGGCGGATCAGCACAAACCTATTGTAGCTGAAACCTTCAATAAACTGCTGACTTTCAGACAGAGCAAACACCACATGTTTCACATCCTGTCAACTGAGGAAATAAAGCAGAACTGATTTTACACTAATGCACTACTGACAAAAAAGTAGAAAAGTGACATTACTGATTTAACCAATTACAGGTCTTTAATAAGGCATTTGTGGGTAGTAATGCATAATTCATGGTTTGGCCATTATGCATTTCATGCGCCCAGAGACATTTAATTCATAATGAGTTCTCATTTTACTTTAATATGCGATTATAAAAGTATAGCAGACAAAACTGGAACCAAATTTCTTAGCAGGTGATATTTACAGAGGGATTGCTGTAGAGTCAACAACACAGTGCAAGTCAATATCTACCGTCAGCACATGCTTATTCGCATGGCCTGCAAAGTCAGGGACTCATGGAAACGATGGATTTTCCTTATAAAACTTTTAACCAACCTGCTTGTAGGAGCTGATTGAATTGGTTCTGTAAAATGCTTAAAAATGTATGTGTATAAATAAACAGAATTAAATTAACATAAACTACCATTATCGCAAGAAGAACCTTAACCTCGCCAAGTGAAAAAAAGCCCTACGCTGCAACCCTTACCCATTAATCAGCAGGCAGTTGGAGCAATGAGGAGAAGGAAGTCTGCTTCAACAATGTAAAATGCTTTAGTCTGGGTAAAGAGCTATGACACCTTTGTACATGGTTTGCACAGTATGCACCATGTCTATCTGGATTACAGTAATCTTCAGTAGCAAACACATAAGTAGTCTTAGCAGTCTTTTGGACTGTTAAAGAGAGTAGCAGCATTCAGAAGTTAACCAGATGGAGGGTCACAGTGCATTTTAAGGCTTACCTGTGTGCAGATAGATTACTGCCTGAGGGTAAGCGAACAACACTCCTGAGATAAAAAAGACCCTAATTATGGTCAATAAAGACAAAGAAGATTAAGAAGTGGCATGGCTGAGCTGACAAGATAGCAGAAGACAGCACTGCAGCAATATATAAATGACCATCCTAGCCTCATTGGATAACCAAATAAATGAACTGTTGCTCTATAAAAAAGAGAGAGGGATATATGTCTGAAAAAAGAAGCCTTGTTCCACACAAAAAAAGTATCCGTGTTCTCATGAAATCAATCTTACAACTGATAAATTGGCCGTAATGTGGCTTGCAAAAAGCTTCCTGATTTATGTTGGACTATTTGTTTACCAAAAATACTGAAGGGCAGGTTCCCTAAGTCATAGCTCCTTTATGTTGTAGAAAAAATATACAACACCCAGTGACAACCTTTCTTATTTCCTGATCCCAGTTGGGAGGGACGGTACACCTTAGATGGGTAACAGTCGGCTAAAGACAAACCTGATAAACAAATAGCAGTGTTTTGGATTTGGGGGATTAAGGGGATTGTAACAAAAATAACTGTAGTTCGTTGATTGGACCAAAAATGAACTTTAAATATTTGGTTGTAACCACTGAAGGACATGAATGATGCAAAGCAGCACATTGATAAAATAATAGTAAAAAATAAAAATGAAAAAAAGAAATTTGTTGCTGTGAGAACAGAAATTGTGAAGGCATCAAATGCTAAAGAGGCAACATGGTGAGCATTCTGATGGACTTCACACAAATAGCATTGAGAATTGGTGCAGAAATAAACTGATTGCACAATTACGAGACATGGAAGCTTTGTGGTTAGATTAGAATGCATTGCACCAGTCTGTGTAGCCCCATGTTTTTATATGATAAATATAAATCTCATAACTTATTTTTTCATAGCCAAGAGTAGCACGCCACATTATAGATCTCTTGTTATTTCTATGTCAAATAATTTACAACCCATTTTTTCCCCCCACAGTCGGCTTTTGGAATTTCCCTTTCACCCCTACTCATTCTACCATATCATATACTACTTTTGTTGAAAATATTTAGATTCCATAAATCTATGCTAAATGCTTTCAAACACAACTTTCAAAACAATATGAGTAATTAATAAATAGAATCTATTTGAAATTTTGCATCTGGAGAGTACTATGTTACTACGTATCTATATTTATTCCCTTTCTTAAATTGTCATGAAACACTCTTAGTATTTGCAGCTTTGTAAATAGGTGCATCAGAAATAATTCACACAGAAAAATACCTTTCCCTGCCCTTCATTATTAAAGTCATTGCTCAACACACAGTTTCAATAAGGGATTAGAAAGGTCTTAGGTTTAGGATAGTTTTATAGAACTCAATAACAGGAATATGAGGAATAAAATAACCACAAAATAAAAGCATGAATTCTTTAATTTAGCTCCGATATAACACCAAACCATTTTAAACATTAAGGTCTTATCAGCACCTAAAAGCTTTCTTCACAGTGACTAAACTTATTTCATTATTATCATTGACCGGGTCAGTTTACACCCAACCTACTGGATCTACATCTAGAAAAGTTGAAAACCATGAAAAAGTTGAAAAGTCATATAAAAAAAGTGAACACCAGTCATAATATAGATTTGTTACACAATGAAATATTTAAGTCTGGATAATGAAATCCTAAATTCAGAATTCTAATTAATTCAAAACTCCTGCAGAAGTTTCCTGAGCCACTTATCGTCTCACTCTGGATGATAAGGCTACATCATAATAAGGAAAGCAGCTGACTTGACAAAAGGTCAACAGCTGTATGGTGTAATGGAAACAGCCCAACCAAGCATACCCGGAAATAAAAACATACTTTTCAAAGACTTGACATTTCAGTTTAAAATATCAGTTTTTTTGTTAATCCTTTGTAATTTAAATTTTCTGAGACTGAAACTTTTGGGTGTTTATTTTTAATTAAACATTCATGGAATTTAGAAGAAAGAAACACTTCAGATATACTTCTACCTATGTGTAAACAATATACACAAAGTATGAGCTTATTTTTCTTAAAATGAATGAAAAAAAAGTATTTGACATTTTTCTTGAGATTCATTTTTATGTACCTGTATATACTACTTTCACAGACACACTAAGGCCCCCGTCATGCAGTGGATTAACTGACATTTGTAATAAGAAAAGAACAGCTTTATAGTGTATGTACCCTTAGTGGGAAACAGGATGGAGTTAGACCAAGCATAAACTCTCAAATATTTACTCTTCTTCTTAGGTTACATTTATTATTGTGTTCATAGATGTTGCCTTAGGTTATCTAACCATATGGCCATCTGTAGCTCATATGTAAACATCAAATATCAAAATACATAATCTATCATCATACAACCCAGCAAAACAGTTGAAACAGGCTGACTAATGGAACATGTAGGGCAATAAAACTGCTTTCTTTTTTTCATCAGTGTTTTAAGCTCACTGGAACTGATCCTATGCAATCTTCAATATGTCCTTTAGTAAATCCAGCTGCCACATTAATTCACTATAGTCTCTATCATGCAACACTTTATCTGATTAAACAGGCAACAAAGCCTACCAATTTCAAATGCCTTATTGTTACTTGCAATAACAGGTTCAGTCTAATGCAGAATAATAATAGAGCTACGCACTGAGGTAATATTAGATTTCCCATCCTCATTTATTTTGCTCTCATTTTCAAAGGTTCTAATCCTTTATTTAAAGATCTTGATCCCTGCTCCACATTATTACCTAATTCCACATTAACAAAAAGCTAGGATTTAACAGCAATCATGGTTAGACCTCTCAAAATTCAGCACAACCGCCACCATCCCACAATCAAAAACACATTGGAGGTATTCCAAGTAATCTTCACAAGACAATTCTCAAATTCAGAATGTTTATTATCTCATCTGTTTATAGGTCCTCTCTGGAGACTGACTTGATACCAGTAAATCTCCTGGCTTGAAAGCATCTAACGCCACAACAAAGCTAACCGCAGTGAGGTATTCAACCGCCCCAAGCAATTGTACAAATGGCTTTCTCATCAAGACTAGATAGTCAAAACAGAACAGAATTGATTAAGGTAAAATGTTCTGGCTAAAACCTCTCAGCAACAAACCCAGTTCATGTCTCAGGCATAAAACAGAGTTACGTCTCCTTGCTCTTTTTTTTTTTTTGTATGCTTGTTGGATCTTATTTTTGACCTGGCTTCTGTAAAACACACACGCCTATGACATGCACAGACATGACATCTCACATTCAAGATAGAGCAACTGGTGAGCACACCTTCAAGAGAAGAATTCAGAGAAAGCGTTTTAACCCAGATAAGCTATAGCAAACTCCCCACCTAATAAACAGTTAAAACTAGAACATGGAACATAAGAACATATGAAAATTTCTGTCTAAAAAGTGGATCTCAAAGCCCACCATGAAGCCCTATCATTGTCTTTACATATACACGAATTTCCTCCCAATCTGATATCAAATATTTGTCATAAGATTATATCGGCCTGAACCTAAAATCTCTGACATTAGCATGGTGATGAAAACAATGCTTGAATCTAAACTTTATGTCACCTGCTGACTAAAATGAATAGGTGGGTTGTTTTCATGCCTACTGTTGTTGACTGTCTTTCTCTGTTTGAGTAATAACAACTGATCAAACCTTTTCTAACAATTCACACAGCAAACTAAGTATTAAAAGAATGCATGATTCGGTCAATTCTCAAAGACACAATATTGGTATCATATCGGGAATAAAACCAGCCTTGTATCACTTTCCTGATATCCTCAAACAAACACTGTTTGCAAACGGAAGCATGAATCAACTGACTAAAGAGTAAGTAGTGTGTTTACACATGGAGTGGGTCACTAAAATAAAGTTGATTGTACCATGATACTGACTTACAGACACTCAGCTTCATGCTCTAATGATAAAAAAGTATGACTCAAGCTGATGGGATCTGTTGTATAATTTGTGCAAAAGGCCTCATTTCATTCGACTTCCTATGGCTATTTGTTTAACTATTCTGTTGTACACTCAGATGTATATTTTAGGGGACTGGCTTATTTTATATATGAATGGGCAGTTTGTTTTGTTCCCCTAATCTAATAATTTTAGATGCAACTGAACATCTTGAAGGCCTTAGTAAGAAGTAGCATGTCCATAAGGGAGTTTGAATTATGTTGAATAATGGTAATCCCCTATCATATAAGATAGACTATTGATCTCACAGTGGAGAAATTCACTTGCCGCATCGGCTCAATAGTCAAAAAGAAGGTGCCAAAAGGAGGAAAAGGTGCATGGGATATATATATATATATATATATATATATATATATATATATATATATATATATATATATATATATATATATATATATAAAGTCGCCACCTGGATTCAACTAAGCAAATATATAAGAGCCGCCTATTGGATAATTACTGCATGGGCGATTATCTTTCAGCTGTCAACAAATTGTTTAACCCAACTGGTGCAATGACTTGCTTCTCATTTCCCTAACCGGGAAAAAAAGGCTTCAATTTGCTAGGGAACATAAAGATTTGACTGTGGAGCAATGGAAGAAGGTCATGTGGTCTGATGAGTCCAGATTTACCCTGTTCCAGAGTGATGGTCGAATCAGGATAAGAAGAGAGGCAGGTGAAATTATGCACCCACAATGCCTAGCGCCTACTGTACAAGCCTGTGGGGGTGGTGTTATGATCTGGGGTTCCTGCAGTTGGTCAGGTCTAGGTTCAACAATAGTAAGTCACAGTAAGCCACCACAGTCCAGACCTCAACCCCATTTAGAATCTTTGGGATGTGCAATGCAAGATCTTGGTAAAAAATTGATGCAACACTGGATGGAAATAAATCTTTTGACATTGCAGAAGCTTATCGAAAAAATGCCGCAACGAATGTGTGCCGTAATCAAAGCTAAAGGCCGTCCAACAATGTATTAGAGTGAGTGACCTTTTTTTTTGGCCAGGCAGTGTGTGTATATATATATATATATATATATATATATATATATATATATATATATATATATATATATATATATATATATATATATAGTTGTTGGACAGGGTATTAAATATAAACTATACATTAGTTATGGCACAAGTTATTGCAGTTATAGTGCCAAATTATAAAGTCTGATGGCAGCAGGGATGAATGACCTGCAGTAGTACTCCCATTAGTACAGCCATTTTGACCCCCAAAAGCCCTTTATATTAAAAGACATATTCACCCATACATCCATGATATAATATTCCTATTCTGCTTTGTCCTCACTGCATGTGGCAGTGTGGCAAAGGAGGCTAAGTGGAGTTAACCCTCAAGTATACTCTATTGTTACTGATGTCTCCAGAAACTCTGACATAAAGAACATTCCTTTCCCCGAGATATGCTGCTTTGACTGCAGTTTCTATTCTAATTGGTGGATGATGCTGTGGGACAACCTGCCTAAAGGTACCAACTGGTATGGAGTGAAACTACCTACAGAGGAAGTACATTCCTAACACAACTAGGAAAGGAAAACTGGATCTTATAAACAGTAATCTCTTCCATTTTTACAAACTAGCAATAGAGTCGGCATGCTGCTATTCCGGTTTGGCAAGTATCAGCTGCTACACAGATAAGGAAGCACAAGACCTTCAGAGACATTTTTATCATCATTCCTTTTTAGAGAACAGGTAGTAAAATTCATAAGGTGTTACAGTTCTTCCTTAAAGTTCATAAACACTCATCAACAGCATGGAAATATACATATTTTATATATTCAAAAACAGTAACGTAATTATGATATCAGGAATCTGTTGTAGATTTTTTCTAATCCACAAATTCAAAATTATGTATACAAGATAAGATATTTACATTTCTATTTATAAACTACTATTTGATTAAATGTCTGTCCATTTAACCGAAAGATCTGAAGTTTCTGCAGAGAAAATACACACTTTTTGTCTGCTGTCAACACAAGGTTTGCTCTGTTCCTCTGTGGGTCACTTGCCATCAGGGGCTCCAGAGACGTCAAACCAGATCAGTTATTTGAGCCTGGCTGTGGGCTTTGTCTGTGACAGGCCTTCCTGGTGGAATGGATGGTGATAGAGCACAAATCGCTTTGGAGATTTAACAAAGGCTCACCTATAACTGCAGTTTCCTTAATGAACAGTTTATTCAATATACTATACAAATGTTGAAACAATTCAAAACAAATATGGACATAATGTTACTCGTTGGGTAAATGTGAACCCAGTCTTCAAGGTTTGTGACAAGACTTCATTGAACATGGATTAGAAAGAAAGCAAGAGAGGGATTAGAGTCATTTCTCCCATGCAAACACAGTTGAAGCAAGAATTTCGCTCTGACTTTTCTTGGTAAGATCAAGCAAAATATTATTATATTTTTGACATTGAAAACCAAACTGCTAACACACATTTTTTTACTTTTAAACCTCTCCTGTGGCCAATTTCCTTGCAAATGTAATGAGTGATTGCTTCTGGTGACCGCTTCACTGAAAAAAAATACAAATAAATGCACCCACTTTTGGCATTTACTTCATCATATTTAGTTACTTTAGCACAATTGTTTTATGTCCTACCCTGCTAACATGAAACAATCGTGTTAAAGTAACTAAATATGATTAACCAAATGCCAAAAATGCATTATTTTTTCCAGTGTAGACAACTCTGTTCCTCTGTTCTTGGAGCAGTTATAGTGTAGTTTTGTCAATACACAGAGCCTACAGGGAAAATATCATGTGACGAAGGCAGAGGTCACGCATGGCTGAAAATAAGGGTGACAGTATACCAGCACCAAACTTCTTACAAGCAGTAAGCAGAAAAATATAAGTTCTGAGAATACTTGGATACAAAAATGGGGTGAGATACACCACAAAATGACACAAAGGTTACTAATATTTATGTCACGAGGAGACACCACTTTAAACAACTTACAAAAGAGACTAGTTTATGTAAAATATTTGATTATCTAACATAAAAAAAAAAAAAATATTCAGGGATTCTCTTATAAACTGGCTATAAGCATCTCTTACGAGCATTTAGAGAGATTAGCTTGGCTTTGAGACAATGTATGTGCTAGAGAAAGACAGTGCAGATACTTAGATAAGATTTATAAAAATACTAATTTTAACAACCTTAAAGAAAGGCAGAAAGTTTAGAAATATAAAATATTAAAACTGAGCTGGACTTCATTAAGTCTTCTTGTTATCTTCCTTCTATAACACACTCACAGCCAGAAAACATCAGAGAAAACTCAAATAGCTTCTTATGCCTCTGTGCTTCCTTTGACCACATATCAAACACCTTCATTTGAAACTTCTTTCAAGTAGTTTGCAGTAATATAACTTGGTCATCAGTGGACTTTCCAGTGCATCCCCACTGGAGAAATGTACTGTTCCATTTCAACCAGGTTCAAAAGTAAAGATTTTGCTAAATATTTTAGACATCTTCCAATAATTAGGTGTGTTTAAGCCTTGCAGTTAAATAACTAGCAAAGCAGTTATCTATTAATGTGCTACATATAACGAAGCGATGAACAAAAACACTTCAGTTAAGAAAATAAATCTAAATGAACTAAAAAAACAAATGTGGTTGTGAGCAAAGTCAAAAAATCTATAACAACTGTCATTAAATATGTTGTGTCTTTTAGGAGTAATTTAAGCTAAAGTGTGTTTATTTAAAAGTACTGAAAGCTGATTTGTCTATGTGATCATGTCAGCTGGTCACCTACTGGGTTGCTAACGGTTTACTTATTCAACCATAAGCTGTAGTCTTATGTGATGCCGTAATCACTTGAACTTTCTCTTCAACTCCATCTTTTTCCCTCTTTGTCAGCACTGTGGCCTCTTTATCCTGAGAGAAGGCTTAACAGTTGGTCTATTTTGGGTGAAAGCTTTTCAAGGTATACAGTGAGGAGTAAATTAGAATGACAGGGACTCTCGGGGCCCCATACCTCTTCATATCGCCTTGATGAACACCTAACCCCACCCCCACCCCCACCACTCTGCCCTTTGTGTAATGAGCATTTACTGCAGGCAAAGAGGCTATTAAGGATCCGTTGCCCGAGACTAGAATGTTCATCAAACGCAACAACAATTATATGTTTGCTATCAAAAAGTACCTTCTCCCCCCTTTCTGTGCTGTTGAATAAATCATTGAAACCTCTTCTGTCATAAGAGAAGGTCATATACTGTAAACAGAGTGAGTTAATCTGACACAGCTAGTTCCTGCATTGAGGAGTGGAACTTTGGTTACTGCTTCATCCCCAAAACATGCCCATTCTATCATTATTCGATTGTGGTTTAGCAGTAACACTTTTAAACACACTGATCAACTCAAATGAAAAGAGTTTCAATCAAGGCATGATATGCATTCTGTTTAGTAAATGTTAGCAGTTCACAAAAACAAAATGACTTGTCGATGAGCTAAATGCTAAAGTCAGGAGTCCAGGTTGACTGCAGAATCGTTTTTGATTATGCATGGCATGTTGCTAAAAATATGACAACAGTGTAGGGATATTGGGTAAGAACAGGACGTAAAAATAATTATTGCATGACTTGAACGTAAAACCCTTACTCTAATATCTTTAACTAATATGAATAGGGCCAAAATTGATTCCTACATAGGCAGCCAAGTCACAAACCAAACCAATTCTTTTAAACTACAAGAACAAAGAAAATCTTTATTCTGATGTGTTTTTATTCTGTATTTAGGCTTAATATCTGCAGACAATTTTTAACTGCAATTCTTTTTTTATGGTTACAAGATTATCATACCTTACAAATTAGGCTTTTTTAATCCAAAAACAATAACAAATACAAGTAAGAAACAAGTATATGTGTCCAGATCTTTATATTGAGTGTATGTGTCGATTGAGCAAATCAGGTATATGCGTAAATAATTTTCCATGATGTATTGATAACTATATCTGTTCCAACAGCAGTAACTAAAAAACAACATGAAATATTGCTACTGTGCGTTACACAAAGATAGCTGAGACTCAGAAGAACTCAGTTCATACTTTCAAGCGCCCAAATAACCCATTTAAAACCCAAATAATTTTTTCTCCTTCAATTTCATTTTCTTGTTCTCAAAGTATTGTCACTCCTGCAAGTATTATAGCCTAATATATAAACAAACTATTTTCATATTTTCCCCCTTATAGTCTATTGTTACTACTTTATTGGAATGCAAATAAAAGGCAGCATTAGCAAAATGATTCAGTCTGCTTGCTGTAGAGTGAGATACATACAACTTTCTTCAGGCATCAGTTTGCACTCTAGTTCATTTTTAATGTAATTCTGGTTCATATTTATTATTAAATTTGATCTTGGACTGATATGTTTCAGTTTTAGTTGGTTGGTTTTGTCAACCTCACCAATGTTAAATGTAAAGGGATTTTTTTTAAATAATGGGGGATCGGTTGTAGTTTGAGAATTCTAGTGATCTGGGCAACTTAGACAACTTGCACAGTATACCATACTGCACGCTACTTAATAGGACCCCAATGTTGAAAACCCATCTATATCAGTGGAACTGAATAGGGGTGAATAGCCACAAGTTCCTAGGTCTTCTCTTATCATTATATATCAGCTGGTCAGTCACATTGAGAATGGCCAAAAGGAGAATATACTTCATCAGACTGCTCAGTGAAGGCTGGGCTGAGCACTCAACCCCTAAAGGTGATAGAAAGCATCCAGGCATCTCTGTGTAGTTGAGCAACACTACACAAGCAGACAGAAAGGTTCTCCTGAGAATTATTAAAACAACAGGAAAAAAAATCCATCAGACTGACCTTCCATCCACACACTCAATATAGACAAGCGCTACAGAAAGCGAGCCATACACATCATCAAGGACATATTGCATCGAGCCAACTTTCCTTAAATACAAATATGCAACAGTAACAGCAGACAACATTACCACACACAACAGAAGATTTTATAACAACTTCTTCTCTGGCACACCACACCAATGGCAAACAGTGACACAGCAAGTGTTATGTAAATTCTGACAACACTGCCGCAAAATCAAACTTCTTCTGTGTTCTGTAGGGGTGTCCCAATCTGATACCGATGTCAGATATCAGTCCGTTATCTATAGTTTCCGATATCATTTAAAGTTTCTGTAACCTATTAATTTATATTACATGGGTCAGTTGTTCTTATACCTATTTTTATTCACTTTTGTTCTCAGTTTAAGTAATATCCCTTTGTCAAACATTTTCTAAAATTCGACACTACAAAATAAGCAATAAAGCATGCATGATTCACGCTAATATGATATCGGTAGAGATGCACATTTCCATTTTTTTTTCAGATCCAAACCGATACAGATACCTGGGGGGAGCTTATCGGCCGATATCCGATACTGATCCCATTCAATAACATACATCTAGCCATATATCGTGCCATGTGAGGGTCGGCTTTAGCCTTGACATAAATTGTGTTTAAAAAGGGTGACAAATTAGCAGGATACAACTTATTTATTATTATCACCTATTAACAAATAAGCAGCAAAAAGAAAGAAATAACAGTTTCATGTAAAGTGCACCGCATTGGATCTCTATATCCACTCCAGCTAAGTAGTCAATATCTAGATATTCGGTAGAGGTCAATGCTTACTTCTCTCTGTAATATCGCTTGTATCAGGACACCCTTGATGTTTTGAACTGACAGCAGACCAGTTTGGATCAGCAGACTGAGAACTCATGAAATGACAAGGCCACATATACCGCTCTAGATTAGATCCTACATCAGAGAAACAATGTCTGATCAGGTGGGTTTTGTTTTGTCAGCTAACAACTTTTAGCTTTGTTAGCTCAGACTGACGTAAAGGTGTGCTTTGGATCACATGAGTCTTTTGGTGATGTTTTCAACCCGCTCAGGTTACATAGACAGTTTTTTGAGAAGGGAACCTGCATGGAGCATTGATATGCACCAGGTGCTGTTCAGTGACCTGAAAAATTATTTACTATACCTTCAAACAATCTAATACCTGGGTCAAAAGTTACACAAGTTTTCTTTATGTGTGATTATTACATTTTGAGTGCAATATCCGCTTTTTTTTAACCTATCCATCAATTGATACATACTCCCTTAAAGCCCATTAGAAGCATACAATATGCTTGCACAGCTTTTCTTAAAATATATAGTTGCATTGATTTTTTATATAACCTTATTGTGGAAAAAAGTTGAATTTTACTATTTGCCATATAGTTTAAATTCATTCCACAACTCATGTTAAATGTGTATTGGCTTTGGCTGATTAAAGTTGCACAAGAATTCATGTTGATTTAAAATACTGATGGCAAATAAAGGCTAAGTCCTGATTTAATAAGAGTAAAACCATCCAACTCTTTCCTGCAGATATCAAGGGCCATACATGTGTAGCACGTTTAGACCACTAATGCTAAAACCAATGCAATCCTAAATTTTATCGCTGACTTAGGAACATGCAAATAAAGATAATAACTGATGCAGTTTTATAACTCATGACAAAGAGTATACATTCTGAAAGGCTAAAACTCTCTTTAATTCTTAATCGCAAGGGGAAAACATAAATATGAGCAGCTGCTTTTACATCTGCTGCTATGCCAGGAACCCTATCTAATCTCTATAATAAGCAAGAGTGGCACTCAAAATGTAAAGCTGTGCTAATTTAGAGAATTACCAGTGATGTGAAATACTTTATATCGTCCAAAAAGCATTTTTTTGGGCTTACCATCAAGATAAGATACCCTTGAATGTTTTAAACAGAACCCTATTGCATTATTCTCCCTCGGTTAGAATTATCTACAGCACCAACCACATTTGTCAGCATCCCTACCAAAGATATGTTAAAAGCCTTTAAAATATGGATTTTATTGCAGCAACATAATCGTACACTGTTTAAAAGGAAAATAAATAAATTGCTGCAGTTCCTGTCTTGACTGTAGTTACAGGATAGAATTGTTTTTAGCATGTGGAAGACAACCACAACAAAACCATGCATGCAGAGGAAGAAAAAAAACAAACTCCACACAACAGACCTTGGCCAAGATATAACCATATCGTTTTCTTGCCCTGAGGACAACAATGATCTCTCTACCCCCAACAAGAAATACACTGGGGTATTACAATAAGAACTTTGAATCACTTACTCAGGACATAGAGTGAAAGACTAATTCCTGCAAGACAGAACCCCTCAAAGAACCGCAAGGTGCTGAACATGGGGACATTGACAGAGAAGGCCACTGTCAGACCAAACACCAGCATAAACAGCACCGATATGATCAGCACCAGGTGTCTTCCAAACCTAAATAAAAGAAAAATATTACTATTTTCACGTAATCAACTCTTACATTGAAAATAAAATGTTCACTTGGAGTGTACAAATCTTACCAGTCAGAAAGAATCCCAAATACAAGATATCCAAAGATTGACCCCACCAACAGAGAGAATTTTGCAATATGGACTTTCCATGCCGAGTCACACACCAGACTCCACTGTAAAAGAAAAAGCAGAAACTAAAATCAATAAAAATAAACATACATCTAATGAGTTAAATTTGTTACTTTTATTTCATATGCAAAGCTACAAAGATTGTCGTGAAATAAGAAAGTAAAACAAAAAAACAATAACTGGGATTAAAATATGCTTTTCCTTCTTAATCCATTTAAATGAAACTATTATAATTGCTCATTGAAGTATGCTTAAATTGGTACATAGAAAGAAAAGGATTTCCAATGTTTCTTGTTCAGTCAAAAATTTATTTATTAAGATTCCCAAACAGGCAATTGTTGTCATGCTCATAATAAATAAACCCCCTAACTCTCAACTTTAATAAAATAGTTATTTTCACTTCGATTTTCAATATATACATTTACTAAATGACCTGTAATAAAAAAATAAGATGCAATCTTATTTTCTTTCCAATCCCTGTGTGCCATTACATATCTTTTACATTTTCTGCGAAGTTTAACATCTTTGACTCCCCACGACTGGTCCATCAGTGTTTGCAGCAAGATTATACACATCTTCTCTAAATTTTCAATTTTCAATAGCAAAAGACTTACAGAAGCTCAACAAGCTGATAATGAAGTTCAGCTTCAGCTCCTATAGAACCTCTAGAATTATTCATTAAATGTTAAACATTATGGGCAAGTCTGGACAACCCTTAGAATCCTCATCTGAAGTGAGTGTCTTCAGTCAGAGGCTTCTCCAGATCTGGTGCAAAAGAAGATCCTTCCTGCCTAAAACTATCAACTCCTTTGAAAAAAAATTCCATGAGATAAAACCATATTTATTTCCCCATTGAAATCAAAGTATTTTTTGAGTGAATTGAAATTAATTAAACAAGGGAGCTATATTTTTTTAACAATAAAGCATAAACCTCTGTCAATGAATTTTGTTGTGAATAGATTTTTTTTTTTTTTCAAAATATCCCTTTTATATTGCACACAATTACATCAGAATACATTTGTGATATTTGGGAATGCATTTGTGCAGTCCTATGGACAATTTTATTTATACAAATACAAACAAAGGTTAAAAATGGTTTAAAGGTCCAAGGTCTTACCACATTGTTTTTGTATCAAGAACAAAAGCTGCAAATTGATGAACTTAAACATAACTGAACGGTTCGTTTAGTATTTAGTTATTTATTTTAACACAAAAATGAGTTAAAATAACAACGGACAGTTGCAAAGTCAGAGGCACCATCTACTCACATAAGCCTGTGCGGGAGGTGGAGTGATACTGGCTAGAAATAGTCTGGCTCACCCCCATGGATAGCCTGGGCCCGAGAACCCAGCCTTGACAGAGGCTTCTACAGCCCGCATGGAGAAGCAGAGTGCTTGGGTGGGTTCTCCCTCCTGCTCCGTATACTGTGTTGATTCATTTTTCTGGATAAGAGGGTCGCATCGCAGCATCTTCGGGGTGAAAGTGGGGGTGGGAGGTCACTGAATGTTGTCTCGCCTATGGGTTGAGACGCAGTACAGAGGACCAGGCTTTATTGGTGCCCCATGCACCCCTCTCAGGGATTCCATCATTCTGACAGGGGACTTGTCCATAATGAAAATCATGTTCAAAAGGATGTCCATTATATTTACCACCAGGACACCCTAAGCTGGAGGTAAATGATCAACTTGTAGTTGTATTTTCTGAGCTGCTGACATTGACAGAGAACGATAAGATAGTGGGATGAATACTTTAACAATCTCCTTAAGCCAGTTAACACGCTTTCCTTAGTGGGAGCAGAGATTAGGTGGTCAGAGCCTGATATGTTCATCACCCAGGCTGAAGTTACCAAATTGGTTAAAAAACTCAGTTGTGGCAAGGCTTCGGTGGTGGATGTGAGCCTGAGTTCCTGTGCTCTCTGGATGTTTTTGGGCTGTCGAGCCTGACATGGTTCTTCAACACTGCATGGCAGTGGGGGACTAGCTTACTTGGGTGGTGGTCTCTCTTAATAAGAAGGTGTTTAAAATATATAGTGATCACATTTCATACTCTCTCCAGAAAGGCCTATGCCAGGAAGGGGAAGACTCTGGCTGATTGTTGAACCTAAGCTTAAGGAGGAGCTCTGTGGTTTTCATCTTGGCTATGGGATGCTGAACCAGCTCTACAACCCTCTGCAAAATCATGGTAGTTTGCCTTAATGGTCAGCATGTGCTTTGTGGACCTGCAGAAGCCATTCTACAGAATCTCACATTGTGCCCTATGGGAGGGTGCTCCAAGAGTAAGGGATTAGTGACCATCCGGTTGCTGCACAAGTGAAGCTGGAGTTTGGTCTTTATTTCTAGCATGGAGGTAGACCTATTCTCAGAGCATGTTGGACTCAGGCAGGGCTTTCCCCTGCCACCAGTTCCTGTGCATTATATTTATGCACAGGATTTCCAGGTGCAGCCAAGTGCTGGAGGCAGTCTGGTTTGGGGAATAGCAGATTTCATTGCTCATTTTTGGGGATGACATGGGTTTGCTCGCTCTTTTGGGCCAAAACTGTTGAATGAATTAACCATATATATATATTGCCATATGAGTGAGGGCTTTGGCCTTGACAAAGTGTTCAAAAAAAGATAACAAAATAACACAAATGGAAATATACTTTATATTACTATACTTTATAAATAAGGTGCAATGTCTCACATATCATCTGGTAGGGTGGGATGTACCTTTATTCAAAAACGGTGATATGACAGCGTTTTTCACCGACTGACATTCTTGGAGCAGGCGATTCAATCCGAACAGAAAGAGCCAAATCACATTGGCTATGTGTGCAATGACATCACACCATACATTTAATGGGGATAGATTCTGTTTGTTTCAATCCTTCCTCTAGACTCTGGTACCTTGATTTCCAAATAAAATGCAAAATCTACTTTGATCTGAAAAGGAGTTTCAACCACAGGACAAAAGTCCCATTGTTGAATTGATTAAAAAGATAAACTTTTAAATAATAATTTAATTTATTGAGATGTACTAGGATATTATATCGTATCCAATACAGTTACAATAAATCTTCAAAGAATGCAAATGATAGTATAGCTCTTATGTAGCATATGCTTTATGAATGTATGGGATGAAAACAGCATTAAACAAGGCATGGTCGACATAACAGGTGTACTATATGTCTTACTAAGAAACACTGAGTCAGGCTTGCATCACAACTACAGCCTCTAACAATAAAGAAACAATTTGTATGCCATGAACATTTATAGATGCTTTATAGAACCACACTACCACAAGCTTACATACAAAGTGCAGGCTGTTGCCTTGTTTCTTTCAGAAACAACTTTCCAACAGCTCCAAACACACAGTGACACATACAGAATGGAACGCTCCAGGATTACCCAGAGCTAAAGCAGCCCTCACATGACCTAGACATGCTGCTCATTCATGGTTTCAGTATCGATGTCAGCAGAGAAATAGAAAACTGCTTGGAAAACAAGTTCCTGTTACGCAATCGCTGGACAGTCAATCATGTCTACGAAAAAAGAGAAGCTTCCAACCTCAAAGACCGTAAAAGATCTTAGATATGCCACACTGAGTGGGACGGCATAATGACTCTATGCCTCAAATTTTGGTGACTGTGCAAATCAGACATGTGCTGCAGACCACAGGAATATGATCAAAGGAAGCATAACATTGACATCAGCACTTTAAAGTCACATGCTACATTCTGAGCAAGTGTTCATGCCCCGGTTCTTGAAATGTATTGAAGGGTTAGCAGAGTATGTAAGGTTTTTACTGCAGAGATTCATTAACCTACTATGTTTATAAGCAGCAACCAATTAGTTTGCACTATCAAAAATGTTTTTCTACGAGCTCACAGTCCATCAGGCACAACACCTTTATGAGTTTCTGAACTAGAAGAAATGATAAACCTTTAGGAAAACAAAGAACGGCATTAAAAAGCAAAAATAAATCTATACTCCTGAGTTTTTAGAGACACTGGGTATGGCTGACCATTGATGAGATAACTCTATGCCAGCAGAACTCAGAAGACGAAGCTCTTAAGCCACAGCTGCACATTTCTGCACATGGTGAACTACACAGTGGTGGGTGGAGGTTTCAAAGTAGGGAGAGGGAGAGAGAGGGAACAGGCCAACAGTAAGAGAAGCAAAGAGAAGGGGGAAATGCACAGAAAGGAGAACAAAAAGGGTTAAACATACTTGTGAAAGGATGAGAAGGAAATTGCAAAGAACGATAAAGACTTCTGATATTTGCAAAAAGAAGAATGAGGGTATAGGAGATGCTTAAAATTAGTCGTGAGGAAAAAGCAGGAAACACAAGGAGAAGACTGCTGCATAGTTACTGCCTAGCAACAGAGGTTATCTGACTCCATCTGCTTCCAAGTGTAAGTTTTAGCACAGCTACCATGGAGGGGCTGGAATCCCTTAATTTAGCGGCAGCATGTTGGTAGTTCAGTTACAAATAATTAATCCAAATATTAAAAATGAATGCAAAAAATATTAAGACCCTTGATCTTCTTTTTAGATTCCTTGTATTAGGAATGTACGATAGACCAACACAAATAAGCAACTGATGGTGAAATGAAGGGGAAATATTATTTGTTTTGGGGGGGTATTGGATCTATCACTACAAACTTGACTCATGGACAAATTGATCTTTGTCTTAATGTGTTACTACCATCAGATTATATGTAAGCTCTCAAAACCACCACTTGTTATTTTTAAACGATTGAACGACTTTAACTTTAAACTTCCAACATTTAAACCAATTCATTTTAACTTTAGCTGTATGTTTAATTCTGCTTTAGAGTCCTGCTTTAAGAAAAACCTCTAATTTACAGTCTGTAAAGTTTGTAAAAGTCTTTCCACATTTTCCTATTTGTGAAGTTTCAAAAAAAGTTCTCCTTTTATCAGAGAACCTTCTACCATGGGAGCTGTACCCCTGCATGGCTTGTGACACATGTTAATAAAAAGAACATCGTATGATTTTTGATTTATTTTAAGATGGCTAATTTAATGCATCAAATGTGCAAATTGTTAATTTAATGTCTAAACTGGGATTACATCTCACTATAAACCATTGTGCCTTCCTTAAAAGACATTTAGTTGAACTGGACTAATTAAGGAGTGAGTGAGATAGAGTATCATATCAGATTTTAATTTTTTATAATTTTATTTGTTTGAAAATAAACCCATTAATTCCCTTCCTTTCATTGTACTACTATGTATTATTGTGAATGTTAAAGTAGTGAACAATTCACACCAAATCTGCATTAATGCTCAAGGGGTAATACTTATTTTGCATGACACACTTTGCAAGACGCTGTAAGTTTAAGTGGGAAAAAGTAATAAATCATACCAATGTTAGAGTACTACCTACTGAGGCATCCAGATGTAAAATTGTCACAAAACACAAGCATCTGAAGATGCATGCATTAACATTAACTTTTAACGATGGTTGCAAAACAAGAATATTATTTGTAATTCCACTGCTTATACCCTTTTGTTGACGACTGGTACACTTGGGAGATCAGTTACCCAAAAGACTTTCTGTGCAAGCGCAACTTACAATCATGATCTAAATTCCATTGCACAATCCTCAAGAACAACCTTAAAACATGGCCAAGGGTCAGACCCTGCAATGTGCATGCCTCCTTGTTACAAAACAGTACTTATCAGAAACACACTCTTGTCACACGCACTCACAGAGCCTCAACAGGAGTTTTATCTTCTGGTCACACAAACCTCTTTCCCCCTTGCAGCAGACGCAGTGAGAGGCTGTCATTGTGCGTTGCCTGGGTAACTGCAGCAGGGTCATCGCCTCTGCACAGCTGAGGCCTTTTCAAAAAGAGTCCCTTACTGATCCAGGGTCAGTTGGAAGAGTCAACCAGCTGGGTAAACAGCACGAGGGACACACAGCAGAGAGGCCTGCATGGGTGTAAACCTAAAGTATCATCTTTCAGATCCGTGGGTGTGCAATCTACTGTACAGTGATACCAGGGGTCGGGTGTACCCAGCAGTGAGCTCTCGCAACTTATCTGTCTTGTGCAGTACATGCAACACTTTCAGAGAAACAAGCACATAAATTCATTGGCTGATGCTCTATGGCTACAGTCACACTGCAGGCCTTAATGCTCAATTCCGATTTTTTTTGTGAAATCCGATTCTTTTGCGTGGTTGTTCACATAGCCAAATAAATGCAACTTGCATGTGATCTCCTGTGTGAATCACATTCACACACCTTTTGAGTCCCCCATGCGCAGTAGAAAACGCAATGATGCTCTGTGTTTACAGAAGTAAACATGTATATTAGTGCTGGATTGCATCTAGCAGTCCTTCATTTTGTTTCCCAATCTAAGCCAGTGCATTAACAATAAAATCTTCTCAAGAGGGTAAAAAAAAAAAAAAAGACTGCTCTCCGCGTTATTGTCTGCCATGGTTGTTTTTCTTCCCTGCTACTGCGTAAAAAGATGCAGAATAGTGACCTTTGTTGAGTATTAATGACGTTCAGGTTGGATGATCGCAAACTGATCAGATACCTTTCAGATTCAGGACCACATAGCCAAGTGGCCTGGGTCGCATTGGAAAAAATGGGATCTGGTAGGAAAAGATCAGATACAGGTTGAATATGGGCAAAAAAAAAATGGGTCACTTCAGGCTGCAGTGTGAATGTGGCTTAAGTCATATTTAGTGATTGAATGCTTTAATTCAAAACATATTTCAGAGAGGAATTTGTTGAGATTCTGCATGCTGGCAAAGCACACCTTCATTTTGGAGCTGGAGTAACTGAACGAAAATATTTGGAAATTATAGAGATGCATCAACCAGATCTTTGTGGCCAATGTTAGATCTCGAGCTTTTGTCAAGCATTTACATTCCAAATCCAACTTTAGTTAATGCACTTTTGTTTTAAAAAAATATTATATACTTGTTCTCTGATCAAAGTTTCAAATGCAGAAGTAATATGCCATCTGTACTTGCACCCAGGTTGCTGTCGTCTCCTTGAGTTCTGACAGGGAGTTCTTGACATTTTCTTACACTACATATGTCCTCTTTGATAAAACAAATCAATTCTGCTTGAATCCCCAGTCAGCCTTGGGAGAAGATCGCTCACACCAAGCCTGGTTCTGCTGGAGGTCTCTGCTTTTCAAAGTAATATTTCAAATGGAGTATTTTCCGCTCCACTTTCCCTGCATAGCCCACGACACAATAAAAGCAAATGTCCACTGTCACTACTTGCTCATCAGGGGGGAGAAAATTCTACAAAGTCAATGACTAAATGCAATCAGCTGGGTTTCCTTAGATAGAAACCTTTCAACCAATCTCACTGTATGACGTCTCTGTAAAGTGCCTTGCAAGGACATGTGTTGTGAATTGGGACTATATAGATACACTGAATTTAAATGAACTGGATTGAATAAATTGGTTTCAAACTCAGATGAAACTAAATAATTTAATTGTACTGTACTGTTCATCTTTCTATCAACTGCTCTAAGCCTTGTGTCTATTTCACTCCCAGCCTGACTGAACCTCCAACATTAAACATGCTATAGGAAATATGATTTCCTTCTTTTTTTTTTCTTAAAAGCTTTCAACACCTCTACTTTTAAGGCCGTTTAAAAACACCCATGGAAAATAGTTATTACTATGCCCCCAATTCCATAACTACACATTTCATTTTAATTCCTCTCTACTTACATTTAAGACCTTTAAACAAACCATTTTTAATAATGTACTTAACCATTAGAATAGCTAAAACGTTAAGTGTTTCACTAATTATGGTGCTAAATAGCTAAAAAATACTGAAATAATATTTCATTGTATATTACCTTATGAAATATTTCAAACTTCACTTCAATTTAGTTTGCCCCAGATCTCTTTTTTTTAACTAAGTTGACACCTCTAAAATATGATTAATAGCAGTGTTATCATCCAAATGTGCTGCAAAATTTGAGGACATTTTTAAAAAGTCAAGAAAAAGAAGATGGAAATTAGAAATGTTTTCATCCATTGGAGTAAATGAGGCCATGCAAATAACAATATTGTCATACACTAACATTATAATAGAGGGCTGTAGTAAACAGGAAATACAGTTTGCAAGCTAGCACGGACCTAATATCAGTTATGGACCAAGTTTTTAATGAATGTGCTTCAACCTGGAAAGCTTTACTTACTTTATCGTGTCATATTCAGGGCACCAGAAAAGACAGAAACAGCTGATCAATCATTTGATGTATATATTTGCTCCTTTAGAACTTATTTTAAAATATCAGTTTCCATTTGTTCTTTAACCGCCCATAAAAACATTAGATTTTGATGTTTCCATAAAGCTATGGATCTGCAACACTTCAAAATGCCCCCCAAAAAAGTCTAGTCACCTGTGGTTAAACAAATGACAGTTATTTCATTGGAGTCATATATCCACATTTGCCGACTTATTACTATGAGAATAGAAAAATTTGAAGAAAAAAAAACCTGTTCATACCCCCCAAAAAAAGAGTGACATGAAAAGTGAGAAACCATTAAGCTTAGTTACACCATCCACACTAAACAGTGTTTTTGTTAACTTAACTTACTTAACTGTAAGGCCTACACATGGTGCATTTATCTTTGCCTGTTTGGGAAATGCAATGTTTTAAATTTAGATAAACATAATAACAACACAACATAACAGCCTGACATCTCATGACGTTCATCTGCTATTTACTCCTAATATTACTTCCTTTAATGGTTAAAACTGATTTTCTCAATTATTGCAGAAACCTTTCCAATTACAATTGATTCTGCTTGATACTATTATGATGCTTAAAAATAACTGTATTTTAGTGATTCAAGAATTTTTTTTCTCCTGTATGTCATCTTGAGACACAGCTATTCATTAAAAAGATTAATAACTATAGAAGTAAAAGCACAAGTAGTTAAAGCAGAAAAGCACTTCAGCTGCCAAGTATATCAGACTGTCAGTCCAAAGCTAAATTCTTGGAAAGAGGTCAATTTGTGCTTCTAAGAGGTTCTTGGGTCACTATATTAGGAAAGCTACCACCCATCTGAATGGGCACTGAGCACCAAGGCTGTACAGATACTGCCTCTTGGTAATCATACATTCTAATTTCCAAGGTGCAGCTCAATTAAGGGGGAATCCTCGGAGAGCTCCGACTCAATTAGAATGGGTTTCCACATTAACCACATCAGATCCTTCCAAACCACTTCTATCTCTGCTGCCTGCATGCCAGCCTCATTTCTGTGTCACCCTTACACCAAAAAGAAAAGAAAACAGAGAGGTTTTTTTTCTTTTTCATGGGATTAACAGATCATTATGACCTTAGATGTGTTAGTACATTTCACAGAAACACTGACACATTCCATCAGTGATGGCATGGCACTGCTTTTCAGGGATTGAGTGACACAGAGAGCTGAGGCCACTCGTGTGCAGTTATGCCAGTGCAGCCCAAACAGAGAGGGGATGCCAGGTCATCACTTCCTGTGATAGTGTCACATCCTAGTTCCTGTTCTGTGATGGGAAAAAAGTGGGATCTTGGAAGACAGCAGCAGGAGGGCAAGTTGTCAAAACAGACAAAGCAAGAGACATGTGCCCAAGTCAGCTCTGCTTCAATGCTAGGTCTTGTTTTTGTTTTGGTTGCATGTCATTCGATTCCATTTATCACAAGCACCATTCCTGCCAGAAAGAGGAGGTTACGGGTCAAGGAATACCAGTAGTTCCAGACGATTTAATAAAACAATACAGCCCTGTTATCTATCTGCAGTGATGGTAGTGTCGACATGACATTATTAATATGAGTGCCAAAAGAACAGACCTACAAGCTACAGAGCCGGGATTACAGTTATGTTTCTATTCCTCAAGTCTCATAGGGGAATCTGGCTTTGTTTAGATCATGAAATAAAAAATGTCTGCTAGCGATACAGATCCACTTAATCAATTTACCTAATCAATAGCCTCATTATCGAGGGCAGAACAGGAGAACAAAACCCAATAAAAACTTTTATCACCCTTGCCAGCAATACATCCCTATACAGCAAAATTCCCCTGTGGATAGCTAATGAAATCAACCAATAAACCATGACAGAGCCTGCAGGTAAATTAAAACATCAAATAACTGCATTTGATATTCTTTATTTCAACAATAATATTATTAGGGAAAAGGAAAAAGGGGCTTGCACTTCATGCAGAGGGAAGGAGGAAGACCCCCTTTATACTTCTCAAGCTGCAAGGTCAGAGTTAAAATAAAACTCAATTAACTTATTGTTGTGAGTATGGGAAACACACCACACTCTTAGCAGGCTGCAAATTAATGTGAAGTTGCTGCCTTTGACATTTTATAAAATTGTATTCATTATTTATCTAAAATAAAGACATTTTAGTAGCACAATTTTCCTTCGATTGACAGGTAAGCCACCATCAGAAATTTTAAAACCAAAACATCCAAGAATTTTTGCTTGAAAAAATGCTTTACCTTTCTTTTTGTTAATTACAAATTAGATGATTTAACATTTATTCTAGCCATAATTCCCTAAAGCAAACCAAACAGGCTTTACCTGCCTTCAATATACCTTCTGATTTTGAAATCAGCTGATACGGGTATTAAGGGATTATCTCAATTTGTAGATTAAGGTATATACCCTTGCATTTTAGATTATATTTAATCCAGCCTGCCAATCACCAATTAGACCAAAATCAAAGCAAAATTAGGCAATTCTGATGTCTGGCCAGTTGACTAGTGACAGGGGCGGAGCTAGATGGGGGGCCAGGGGTGGCCATGGCCACCCATAGCCAATTAATGGCCACCCCTACCATTTTTTCCCTCTAATACAGACGGTGGCAGCACTATTACTCTCAAGTGGAGTATTCAAAACATAATTTTTTTTTTTGTGGTTAATTATACACATCAATATACTAACATCAAAGATGATAAGTACATAATTCATGCCCTTTTCAGAACTAGATTTTGTGTTTTATGGGGTAAAGAGAAAAATATGTGTCTCTGCAAGCCATCTAGGAGTCTTCAGTGAAATCAAAGACAAATAACAATTTCAATAAAAACATATTAAATAATCAATTTATTAGATATTAGTGCTTGTAAATATAAATTTTATGCAGAATTTTTCATTGATACAAGTAGCTAATTAATGGCAATGATGATTGATTTACGCCCCAGAACTCAAAATTGTGTTTTATCCACTATACCTTTTATCTAGAAATTACGGCTGTTTAAATATATGTACTATTTGTTAGCAAAGGCTGTAGGAAAGTATAGTTTGTCTTTATTTAGAAAATATGGATGTTTTGCTCCTTAATTTTCCTGTTGGAACAGTGTAGATTGACCCAGAGGTTCTGGTGCCGATCCGCTTTCGGCCCCCCCTCAGTGTACATTGGTTATTGCCTGGCAACCCTTGTAAAAAATTTCTGGCTACGCCTCTGACTACTGCATCTCTAACAGCCCTAATATTGGCCAAGAAAGTCTGATGGTTGCTGAAGAATTCATCCACAAACTGA
Organism: Cyprinodon variegatus; assembly: GCF_000732505.1. Classification (NCBI taxonomy): domain Eukaryota; kingdom Metazoa; phylum Chordata; class Actinopteri; order Cyprinodontiformes; family Cyprinodontidae; genus Cyprinodon; species Cyprinodon variegatus. The sequence continues at coordinate 457,508 of NW_015150833.1, forward strand.
TTCGAAGAGGGCACAATTTTTATCTAAATGTAGAATTAATATTTTCAACTATATAGCGAGTTCCCTATACATAAAAAAAAGTATAACTTCTAGTCCCACACATTCCTAAAAACCTAGGCCTATCCAGCCTGAATCATGTAGCATATAACCCATTGGTGTTGGGTTAGGGTAGCTTCAGGATAGGTGATGTTTGTCCTGTGATGGAGCACCATTATTCTAGAGACAAGACTCATGACCTTTGCTCCAAATCAATGCAGTTTTATCCAAATAGTGGTGGCGTATCTGTCCCTCAGGTCATCCTTTCTGTCAGCTGCTGTGATGACTCAATGTCAGCAAGATACATAATCTGAATCCTTGTACTCTGGACCTCGGTGAATACCATCACATGTGAAATTACCAATCCTATATTCTGCGTTATGTGCAATATGGAGACATAGACAAAAGCATCACATTAATTGTAAAAATATATAGATATCCTCCTCCAGCTTGTTAGTGTAAATCGATCCTAATAAAGAGGGCAGGATATCAGTGATGCATGGTCTAACAGCATCACTGAAAGGATCTCCATCCTCTAGAGGAATAGCTTACCTTAGTAACCACGTTCTGTTCAAGTCCTGTGTGCAGCTCGAATGTCCACTCGCTACAGTTGCAGCAGCTGCAATGCACGCTGTCGTTGTACCCGCTGTCATTCCCACCGGCAGAAAGAGGAGCAGGCGGGGAGCTCATGTTTATCGGGCTGTCCAGCAGCGAGGAATGATCCGCAGTGTGCCCAGTCGCGTTTGGCAAATGCTGGACGCATGTGCTGTTTGGCTGCGCCAGGAGAACGTTGTCGGAGAACTGGCTGAATCCGATAAATAACGCAGGGATCCATGTCAGCACGATCAGCTGTTTCTGGTATTTCCCAAACCCCCCGAGAAACGGTAGGACGGACCGATCGAATCGGCTCAGGACATCCGGAAACGAGGTTTCGGTGGTCACAAAGCCGTTCTCCGGCTGGTGGTCCCCAGTTTCGAGCTGCATGGTGGCCATCGCGGTGGTTACGCCGATATATGCGTCCGATGTGTGGTGAAGCCGGGGGTTTGCAATGCTCGCCCCCTCCCTGATGTCGACTCCACAATGCGTCAATGCCCGCAGCTCCTGGCGGTGGAAGCCGTGCGCAGTCAATCACTGGAATGGAAATAAGACGCACCTCCTTATTGTCAGGAAGCGCTTCCCTCTGTTAGTCCGTCTGTCACCCAAAAAGAAAAGGAAAAAAAAAAAACGCCGTCTGCGGCCAGTCAGCAGATCTACAGGCTGGGAAATACAAGCGGATTAGAAGGTATTAGGTAATTAAGAAGGAAACTTCATGGTCTTTTTCCATCGCCTCATTCATTGTGTCTGCTGCTCGGCTTTACCAGGCCAGGCTGAGTGATCGGAAGCTTGGTGAGGGAGTCACACCTGCCCACAAGGTAGAGCCCTACTGCCTCAACATGGCCACCTGTAACAGAAAGCACAAAGTCGCGATTATGTCAACAGAAACTGAAAATGTAAACCTCCCTTTTAATTTAATTTAACATTGATTTTCCATAACAAACACATTCAAATGTGAACATTGACATTGTTTGTGCGTTTTTAACATTTACCTCCACCTAATGTTTGATTACAAAATAAACTCTGGCAAGAAAAGGGTTGTGAAATAACAATCATAACATTAAAAAAATGTAAACAGATCTGCGAACAGGAAAAGATCACCTGCCATCATGGCTCCGCCCACTCATCCAACTAACAAATATTGTCATCCGGGAATTTAGAGGATGACACAGCTACTTAAACAAGTATATTTCGAAAAGCAGGTGTCTAAATAAATAATCAACTATTTAGTTTATAATTCAACCTTGTGATCGCAGCTCACACAAGTTGTGTTTATTTAAAGAGTATAACATTCCGGGCCATCAGTCTGTTTTCCATTTGGTCTTACTCTCCTCTTAGATCCAGGGGCGGAGCTAGATGGGGGGCCAGGGGTGGTCATGGCCGCCCTTAGCCAATCCTTGGCCATCCCTATAATTAATTTCTCTTTAATACAGATAGTGGCAACAGTAATACTCTGATGTGGAATATTCAAAACATTTTATTTTTTCATATATTAACAATTACTTTACAACAAAAACACTGTGGTTAATTATGCACATCAACATACTAACATTAAAGATGATGAGTGCAGAATTTAAGCAGAAATAGATTTTGTGTTTTATGGGGTAAAGAGAAAATGATGTGTCTCTGCAAGTCATCTAAGAGTCTTCAGTGAAATCAGATAAATATCTATCTTGATAAAAACTTTTTAAATAATAATTTTGTGTAGATATTAGTACTTATAAATATATATTTTATGCAGAATGATTACTGATTAAACAAGGTAAGGAATGACAATCGAAAAGATGGTCACCCAAAAAACTCAAACCTGAAAGAATTTTATCCACTATACCTTTTATCTACAAAGCACGGATGTTTGAATATATTCGGTTATTTGTTAGCAAAGGCTTTGGGAATGTATAGTTTGTCTTTATTTAGAAAATCTGGATGTTTTACTTGTTAATTTTCCTTTTGGAAAAGTGTAGATCGACAGTGAGGTTTTGGTGCCTATCTACTTTTGGCCACCACTTAGTGTACATTGGTTATTGCCTGGCCAACCTTATAAAAATTGTATGGCTATACCTCTGCTTAGATCCTCAAACAATGGCATAAATATCAGTAAGCAGAGACTGCAGTTGCTTAGGGCCCCCCGACCTCTTAGGGGCCCCATCACTGACACCTGGTAGGTCCCATACGCAATTGTGAACTAGGACGCCTCTTTGCAGATGTAATGATGCAAAAAATTCCTCTTAAACCCACCTTATATTATGTTGACTGACTGGACCTTATTTATACCCCAACACATGGCAGATTTCAAAATGATAGTGAGCCGTTTAAACACAACACCAATAGCAAAGCAGACAGTGGTACTTTTAATTACCATGTTAATAACTGTGTATAGTTCATTAGACTGTTGGTAAAAAAAAAAAAAAAACAATAGACTCATATAATATGTTTCAAAAGGCAATAAAGATCTTAATAGAAAAATGTATTTGAGTATTTTATTTTTTACAATACGACTTGGAATTATGGATAATCCAGAGTGTAGATAAAAACCATAACCATTATATACAATGTGTTAGCAGCGATTGATACCAAAATGATGTACTTAAGAGGATTCCAGAAAAGAAAAAGGAAAGAAGAGCTGCTGGAAGAACGGAAAAAACTTCCAAAATAAAGATATTATTTCAAAGAACCAAAGGTGTTGTACTTCACTTTTTTTTAGTTTTTACAGCACTAGTGGGTTTTTTTCAGACAGTAGACTCAGGTCATGGCACTTCACCATGTAATCGCCGGCAGACATCACAGGTGAAGCTCTGCAATTGGTGGAGAGCAGCTGATTTTACAGTTAGCTCTCCCTGCACAGACTGCAATGCTTTATTAGCATACATAAATACAAATTAGTATCAATCAAATCAGTTATCTGTCTAAAATAGTAACATTTTTGTGATTTTTACGAAATTATGATAATCTAGTTCTAAATTCTAAGTCTCGTTTTAGTTTACATGACTCATGTCTGGAAAATCCATGGAAAATGGCAATATTGCTTTTGTGACAACAGATGAGCTTCGCTTCTTCTTATACAGACAACTTTTTAAACTGAAAACTAATTTTAAAGGCACACTATGCAACATTTTTCAGTTAATTAATGTGTTCCATAATGTTTTGGATGATTAAATGAGTCATTTCAGGTTGAACAAAGGTATTCTCGGCCGCCCTGGTGGTCTGTGGGGGAAATACCGCACTTGGAATTGCAGGAGCCCTCGGCCCGCACCCACAGGCTCAGAAGTCTCGCGAGAGTCGGTCTTGCTTTACGGCGAGAACTGATACACCCCCCAGTTAAAAGCATGCTCGTTGCTAGCACAGTGGCAATCTTTGTGCAGTTATCATGGCTGAACCAGCGTGAAAACAGCGAAAGCCCATGTCGGAGCAGGCAAGAAAGAGGAAAAGGGCTCCGGACAGAGAGAGGAGTCCTACACTGGTGAACATCGGGCAAGCTTTTTCCGAATGGCGAGAGCTAAAATAAAAAGAAGGCTGCAAGGCTGAAACCTCGCGTTTCTGCTGATGCGATTCTAAGTAACATTGGAATGGTTTCTCTCTCTCTGTGCATGTTCATACTTTCACTGTGTTAGTCATTCGTTGCGTTCGCCTGTCTCCTAAGCTCAAAACAACCGCGCCTGGCTTGACGGAGAAACCAGGAGAACAGCTATGCATATTTACGACAGTGCACTTTTACTTTCGCCCTCTGGGGGGAGCCTCGCTGGAAAATCAACACCGGTTGCATGGTATACCTTTAATACATCAGAATGTAGCAGAACACAAATCAATTAGAATCGACTTATCACAAACATAATTACATATTTAAAGTGGTTATTCATGTCTTGTTTACAATAAATGCTCAAACATCAACCTGAAAACTCAGTTTATCCGAGAACTATGCATAAGAAAATCAATAGGATGTTTTAACCACTTCGCCTACCTAATCATGGAGAAGAGTGCTGTCTTGAGAAGGTTACAAAGTCAATGACAATCTACACAAGTAAGCAACAAAGGGTAATTGCTGAAGCGCATAGCTGTTCATAGGCAATGATGCTTTATTTAAACATCTAACTATCAGATATGTTGAGTGAGTGTTTCAGAATAAGATACTGGCACAGCAGAAATATTTATAATCAGTCATTAAAAGACCATTTTTTCCATCCAAATTGTAATGTAATTAAGCCTCTTCAATTCATAACTTTCTATCATCCAGGTCCTTACTCTCAATTTTTAGATCAGTTATCAGAGTTCCTGTTTGATTTAGTGTTTAATAACAACAAGGCAAATTTAGTAAGGGAATTCTAACATTCATGTAGACATTGGAGGTGATAGCTTAAAGGCAGCTTTTAATTCTGTCTTAGACTTGATTGGCTTTACTTAAAATGTGAATAGTCCCACACATTCACATCCTCATACTTTGGACCTTGTGCTGACATATGGCACATGTCAGCTGACATATTTTTGAATGTGAAGAAAAGCAGTATTTCCTCAAAACCCTTTCTTCTCAGACCACTTTTTAGTAACCGTTAAACATGCTTTAACAGAGATCTTGTTTCCCCTAAAGAAGACTTTATTTTAGTCAATCAATTTCAGAAATTTTTAATAATCTTTTCCGCTTTTTATCTCCTCTGTATCAAAGAATTATATCGCAGAAGCCCATCTAATTTTCCTTTGAAACAAAATTATGATTTTTTTTTTGATGAGGGTTACTTCTTTTCTGCACACTAGACAGTGTAATCCCTTTGAAAAAAGACAAAATTAAATAATAGGAGGCTGGCTCCTTGGTCTAATACAAAGTTAAGCACCTTGAAGCATTAAGCTGGGAAACTTGAGAGAAAATGGTTATCTACATGCCTACAGCAATCCTACCTATTCTGGAAAAATAGTTTACTGCTGTATAAAATGACCCCTCATAAAATTAGATCAGCATATTTATTTTCATTAACAGAGGAGAATAAGATTAATTCTATTTTTTTTTAAATATGAGTAAAACAGCCATAGCTCTGTTGAATACACAACACCCCCCACCCCACCACCACCACCACCACCATCTCTTAGCAGTAATGCTTCTATGAGATGATTTATACATCTGATTGATTCTATTAAAAATAAGATAATTGGCAACCCTCTAAATAAAACTGGTGCATCTCTGAAAGTTGAGGCAGCATCTGAGGTTACAGTAGAATTTGAACTGGGTTTAGACAGTTTTGATCAAGTTAAAATTTCAGTTAGCAAAATATTATCGTCATCTAAGCCTTCAAATTATATTTTAGACCCGGTTTCAACCAAGTTTTTAAAGGAAGGATTCTTTCTAACTTCCACCTCGTTTTTTTATTTATGATTCATCTATCCCTGTTACAGGGATATTTAGGGCAGGCTTATGTAGCTGTTATTAAACCATTAAGTAAGAAATCTTCTCATGACCCAGATGACTTCCAAAATTATAGACCTATATCTTATCTTCCTTTCTTATCTATAATTCCTGAGAAAGTAGTTGCCAAACAAGTGTGTGAACACTTTCACCATAATGATCTTGTCAGGTCTAAACACCTAAAACACTGCAAAACAAGGAAAGAAAGGCACAGAGTCAGAAATCTTTTTACTCGGGAGGAGAGTAGGAAGAGACCGTGCAGTTACAGTCTCCACCCCCGCTCTGCCGGTCAATTCATTAAAATCAGGGCGTTCCCTAGTTATGTACCTAGAGTGCTGCACTAAAGGAAAGGGTGACAAGATAGAACATGTGCATTTAAATGTGTTGCGGTCAAATGGTCAGAGAACGGCTGGTTTCGTTAAGCTTGAGCAATACTTCCTGAGAGTTGACCTATACTGCTTGTGCAACACCTTTCTGGAACAGTAATATGTCACACGTTATACATCATAATAGTTCATTAGTACACAACCCAGGAAACAAAACGGAGTATGAGTCTAAGTAAAATATTTCTAATAGATCTGTTCTTGTCCTTTTCGATCTCTGTGCAACCTTCTATACAGTCGATCACATTATTCTTTTAGAAACGCTGCAACATTCCATAGGGATTAAGAGAACAGCATTAGGCTGGTTTAAATCTTATTTGTATTCAACTGTGGAGTACCACAGGGATCAATGCTAGGGCAAATTCTCTTTATAGATATACGCACCCAATTGACAGAATTATTAGACAGCATAGTATTGATTGCTGCCGCTATGCTGATGATACTCAGCTATATTTGCATATAAGTCCTGACTTAAAGATTACCTAGACTACAGGGATATCTTCAAGACATAAAAAAACTGCATAACTCTAAATGTTCTGCTTTTAAATGCAGGTAAAACATAAGTTATTGACTTTGGACCAGAAGCTTTTTGAAAAGAAGCTGATTAGTAAGTCACTTCATCTGGATGGAATTTAATTTATCTCAGATAATAAAGTAAAAAAAATAAGTATTGCAAATATTAGAAATATCTTGTCCAGGGGGGATGCTGAGAAACTAGTCAATGCATTTGTTACTTCAAGGCTGGACTATTCTATAATATCAGGAAGTCCTCAGAATGTAGTTAAAAACCTTCAGCTGATCCCAAATGCTGCAGCCATAGTTCTGATGAAATCTAAAATTTCTTAGTTTATCTACTTTGTCCACCTGTTGGATTCAGAATATACATTTAAAATCCTCCTTGTCCTGTATAGAACCCTAAATAACCAAACTAAATGCTATATCAGAGATCTGATGGTTCCTTTTGTTCCTAACAGGACTTCACTCTCAATCTGTGGGTTTACTCGTGGATCCTGATATTTCTAAAAGTAAAATAGGAGGAAAATCATTTAGTTATCAGGCTCCTCTCCTACGGAACCAGCTACCAGTTTTAGTCTGTGAGTAAGACACCCTATTTACTTTTAGACAAGGCGTAAAATTGTCCTTTTTGATAAGGCTTAAAGTTAAAACCACAATGATGTTTGCTTAGATGCTGGGTGAGTAGAGAAGTACAAGGAGGTAGAGTGAGCAGCCTGATCTGGCAGGGGAGAATTCAGTCCAGACCGACATTTAACTCTGGCTCTATCTTTATTAAATCTCACCCAAACAAATATTACTGCATTATTTAAAAGTTTATCTTCCTAATTAATTCAACAACGGGACTTCTGTTAAGTTGTTCGAACTCCTTCTCAGATCAAAGTAGATTTTGCATTTTATTTGGAAATCAGGGCACAAGAGTCTAGAAGAAGGATGGAAAACAGAATCTATACCCATTAAATGCATTCTGTGATGTCATCGCATATAATGCCAATGTGCTTTTGCTCTTTCTGTTTAGGTCCAATTGCCCGCACCTGTCAATAGCACCTCTAGAAATATATTTACTGAGAAAAATGGCATGTTCAATACCTATTTCACCCGCTGTTTATTTATGCTGCTAAGTTTGGATTGCTAGAGGACATAAGGATCCCTTCTCCTCTCTCTATAATATTCTATATCTATTACTATTCTTCCATTCTGCAATATTTGTTAGTTCAACCCCTAACTTTATATTCTCTCTAGTTTTTCCCGTCACAGTAGCTACAGTACATCCGTTATATAAGGGTCACTAACAATATGCAAGAAAATATCATCAAGGAGAAGCATGCCCTGCAAGTCAATGACTGGATGCAATCAACTGGTTTTCCTTGATAGAAACTTTAATCCAATCTGACTGTTTTAACTCTGTAAAGTGCCTTGAGATTACCTGTTGTAAATTGGCACTATATAAATGAATAGATAAACTTTCTTTAGTAAAGACAATACATAGAATGGAGGGCTGGAGCTGGTCTCAACAGGGCCATTGGCTGAACTGTAACAAATTCCTGTAGATTTTACAGTGAATAACAGGCAAAAAAGTTACCAGTAAAGTAAAGTAGCTGTCAATGCCTGTAAAAATAATTACCTTATATTACTAAATACTGTTTATAGGTTTTGGCCATATATAAATAGCAGTCATGTATTGTTATATTACGAAAAACCATTAATTATATTTTAATTTACAACATTATCTTGTATTTCATTCAAATTGCATGTGTTACCCGCCAAATACATTTGCCAGTAAATAGTTGTGTTTTCATTACACAATATTTTGTTGTAGGACTTGTTTACAGTTGATGCTGCTAACACAAAATGTATCAACACAACATCCAATTATCTTCAGTCAGAGTTGCAAAACAAAAACAGTTTTATTAAGATTTGATGCAGTGAAATGTATCAAGGTTTAGATGACCTCAACACGGCTATATCTGGAACAACCTGAAACAGGCAGAGAAGGCGTAGACATGAGACAGACTGCACAAACTTTTGTAGACAATTATTGCACAGTAACTCATACTACTGTAATGTGTATTAACACCGTCAAACATGTAAAAACTTAGCAAAGTTATGAACTACTTTTTGTAATGAAATAAAGTGCCCCATTGCCCTTTCTCTTGCAACAGGCTCAAAGCCATTCGTTTTCCATTTATCTTCTGAGAAGTGCAGAAACATGAGCGCTGACCCCCCTGTTCCTGTTCACGTTTACCTTCCTACCTATGAGAGAAGGTAGAACCCATCAAGTCGTGAAGACAACCCCATCTGTTTTCCAAATTTGTAAAAATGAGAAACCACTTTCATTGCAGATGAGCAAGACAAGGCAATTTATTAGTATAGCCCATTTTTAAAAACAGTTTCCTCCAAAGGCTTTCCACAGAATCATTTCAACATCCTATGTCCTTAGACTCTCACTTTCCCTGAGCATTACCTCCCAGAAACCTTTATATACTAGGAGGGAAAGGGGGTATCCCTTGCCTATGACAGGCAGAAGTGTATAAAAAAAATGCATACAGACAAAAAAGTTTATAAGACCGAATATGGAAGCATATAAATGTTAGTATGGTCTGATGAAACTGATGCAGAAAGTGGCTTTGCAATGCAATACAATAGAATTGCAAGGAGTTGACTACAAATAACACCACTCATAATGGAAATTTAACACAATTATATTCACTAAAATCTTTGGATGTATTCCAGTGTACTTGCCCCCACTGTTTGGTACACCAGGTTGAACATGTAGTAGCATGCCATCATGCTGCCAATCCAGCCACAACATTCTATCTACTTCACAATTTGGTCCTTAGCATCCATTTTTTTGCCCTGAGAACATCACCTCAAGATGAAAAGGAAGATAAAGACTTTATTTATCCAACCATTATCTGACACACTTGTACTAATTGGGGTCGCAAGGGGTGCTGGTGCCTATCTCCAGCAGTCAATGGGCGAGAGGAGGGGTACACCCTGGACAGGGTGTACCCCTCCTCCATTTGTCTGTCCTGTTTGTCTCTGTGTTGCAGGGCAACACAGAGACAAACAGGACAGACAACCATTGACACACACACTCACACCGAAGGAGAATTTAGACAAGTCAATTAACCTAACAGTCATGTTTTTGGACTGTGGGAGGAAGCCAGAGTACCCGGAGAGAACCCACTCATGCTCAGGGATAACATGCAAACTCCATGCAGAAAGACCACAGCCTAGGAATCGAACCCAGAACCTTTTTGCTGCAAGGCTGCAGTGCTACCCACTGCACCAAGACCCTATTCATCCCAGAAAAACAAAGTTACTTCAAGAACCAAAAATTATATAAATGTCAAGCATTATGATATATTACACGATTGCCTTCAGCTTAAACTCCATCCTCCACCTAACCACCAATGGCACAGTGCAGCTAAAAGGACTGTTCCGTGGCAAGGGACAAGAATAGGAGATGCAACATAAAACAGGTAGCCAAAAAAAAAGAAAAAACCTTTTTAGAAGTGGACAAAGAAGCAGTTAGATGGAAAGTTCAATGTTGGACATTGAACTGATACTTAATACTCCCAGAGTGTATCAGGAGCTTTTATTTGCTTGTTTTGTTTTTCTTTGCTAATTAAAACCTTTTGGGGGGCATGCTTCTGTTTTATAAATCTTTATTTCGGAAAACTTTATTTTAATAATGGTTAAATCAAGAACATCTAGACATTTACATTTCCTTTATTTATTTTGATTTATTGGTTAAAAAAATGATACACTTAAAAATAAAACATTGCTTGTGTTAGAACATCGCTTGTGTTAGAATTTCCCTGTACCTAATAGATACGGTTTCTGTTGTATGACATATTGTAATAAGATGTAAAACCCTTGAATAATATCCACAAAGACACCATTCATACAATTACCATGTGCCGCATTTATCTTCCACTCTATAAATATGCAATACTTTGTCTTGGCCAGTCACATTAAATCATGATAATCTACTTTTTTTTTTTTTTTTTTGCAAAGAACTGTACATTAGGCAAATCAGATTGCATTACTTTCACAAAATCCTACAATAAATGTTGTACTTGGTTATTTCTTGATTAAGACCAAACATGTAGTGCTTCATCTACCTAAGCGGCAACAGCATGTCATCAACCATTTGGAATTTTGTGCGATGAAGTAATAAATAAAGAAAACCTTTCACTAGTTTTTACATGCACAGCCGTCTTCTGACAAGAGTTGGTTAGATCTTGGTTCACATCAAGTGTTTTTTTTATCATAATTATTACAGATTATATGTTTTTCTATGTTAATATTGACCAGTTTGTTAGTTTAATTTGGTAGTTTAGTCTTTGCGCTTGAATCTTTGTGTGGTCAAGCTCCATCCTATATTACTTTAGAGCTGTATTCCCCTTCTCGCAGTTTGAGATCCTTCATTCAAAGGCTGTTAATGGGTCCACAAACGTATTTCAGTACCAATGGGAACATGTCCTTTGAAGCTGGAGCCTAAAAGTGTGGAATGCTTTGCCTCCATATTTGCACTAACTTGACTCTGTTAGTCATTTTAGAAGCAGCTAAAGACCTGTTTAATAAGGTTGGCTTTTAACTAGTTTTATTCTGTATGATGTTGCATATCTGCTATTTGTATCTCTTCTACTATGTTTTTATTTTCTGTTATGTTCATGGTTGTTTATAGTGAAGCACTTTTTGTTTTGTTTTTTTCTTTTTAAGGTGCTATATTAATAAACTTTACCTACATATTTGCATACAGTGTTAGAGACACTTTAGGATTCAAAAAAGTCATTCAGGATTCTTGATCTTACATTCCTCTGTGGGTTTTGGTCTTGAGGTGATCTGTTTTGTAATTTTGCCTGCCTGAAGATTATAGAAAAATGTTGATCTGTAAACACATGGAACCTAAATGTGCTTAAAGGATTCTTCAGTTATGTGTTGTTTAAGTGTTGTGCTGAGTAACAGAATGATCTACCTGTTAATATATTTGAATGTAGGACAGAAAGTATTTTTTCTGTCATTCCTCCAAATATAGCCACAAGGCATGTACATGTACATCATGGTAGCTGTAGACACTTCTGATCCCATGATGCAACTCTTTGCTACAGTTCTTTCATGGTGAGCCGAGGAAATTTTCTCCACCTTCTTTGCAGCGTTAGCTTTCCACCGGCATAATCTGTTGTTGTCAGTGGTGTCAAGTAACAAAGTACAAACACTTTGTTACCTTACTTAAGTAGACATTTTTGCTATGTGTACTTTACTGGAGTAATTATTTTTAGACAACTTTTTACTTCTACTCCTTACATTTTTTTGCAATTATCTCTGCTTTCTACATTTTAGAAATAGACATGTTAGTTTTGCTTTATTTAAGCTCATTCTTGTTATGGTCTGTCGGTATTTAAAAAAAGAAAGACCATTAAATATATCTTGTTTCATCCAGACAATTAATTTATTTGGTGGTTGGACTCAGTACTGAACAAACTTGTGTCCTTGATTAGGGTAGCGCAGTACCTGTTATAAAGTTTAAAACATCTATCCTTAAAATTTTTTTGATGCATTACTTTTACTTTTATACTTTAGGTAGTTTTAAAATGGTACTTCTACTTGAGTAAAACACTTAAATTTAGCTTAAGTCTAAATGATATCTGGTGTTTGGGGGTGGGCGATAAATTCAATATAATTGTTAAATCTTTTTTATGAGGTGTTGATTTGTGAAGCCTGCAGTTTGCTGAAGCAAAACTAAGACAAAAAGTGTTTTTTAGTTATTTTTTTAAATACACTTACAGCAAATAAATTAACACAGAACACAAATCAATTTCTTCAAAAGTTCCAATAAATACAATTTTTTCAATAATCATAATATTCACCTAACAAATAAAGAGATCAAAATGAAACATGGAGTTCAATACTAGCCCTGTTTATGAAAAACATCAATAAACTTTATCTGAACATTTGAAACAAGATCTAACCACTTGCTCCATGAAGGTCTTCAGCAATGCTTCACCCTTCTGGCCATTGAGTGTAATTACATACACTTACTACTGAACTTCATTCAAACTCATCTAAAATCATTTTCAAAATAAATTCTAAATAGATCAAATCAAGACATCTTTGGTTTATTTCAAAATGGTGATCATGAAAACTAAACCAGGTGTTCCAATCACTTTCATTGTCATAGATAGCCCAATATCAAGCACATTGCAAAGCAAACTGGTTCTAAAAACATTTCAAAAAAATGAATTGCTCTTAGTTGCTGCAGGATTCCAGTTTTAGCTCTAGTTGTTTTGCAGTAAGTTATTTGTGTTTATAATGACAAAATAAAGCAAATGGGGATGCTAGCAACCACGCCACAAAGCAGTATGCTTTATAATATAAAAGAGCATTGTCAGCAGATGCCAAGGCACAGAGTTTGCCAGCTTTGTGCTGTCAATGTTATTGATTTCTAATCTTCATGTTATCCAGATATGTTCCAAAGCCTTATGTAGAGCCCCTGTATTGACAGGATTTCCATGGCTGAACAGATACATCCAAGCCCTAATTCACCAAGGTAATGCAGTGTATCACGTGTGGTGGTGTTAAGCTCTGGTGCCTAGGGCAGTGGAGGGATATTCACTGGAGTGATTGAATCACACTTCATAATCTGGTACTTCAACGGGCAAGACTGGGTTTGGCCTTTGCCGGGATAACAGTTTCTGCTTGACTGCATTGTATCACGTGTGAACTTTGGTCCAGAGGGGATTATGGCATGGGCTGAGTTTCAGGATTGGGCTCCAATTCATAGTATCATTAAAATAACATCTTAATGCTTCACCAAACAACCACATCTTGGACAACCTAATTGTCTCAAATCCGTGGGAACACATTGGGGTTTCCACCTATTTGTTCCAACATGACTTAACCCCACAAACTTGGATGATAGAGTTTGGTGTAGAAGAATGCTACCGCTTAAAAGTAGAATTTGATAGAACACATTTTGAATAAAGTAGAAGAAGTCATTAAGCCAAGACATTTTTAATCTAACATTGATGCTTTACTTCCAAAATGTTCTGGAAGAATGCTGAGATAAGAAAAAGGTTTTTATTAATGTTGGTATGTAAATTAATATATCAGTATAAAATCAATCATCCAATACTTTGTGTTTTGTTTTACTCTAATGACCCCTGCTGGTAAGTAACATAACTGCTTCATGACCATTGTTCAGCCCTCTAGGGTAATTTTGTGCTCTCTTGTTTTATCACTTTGGTAAGTAGATAATGTTGTTGGTTTTCTAATTAATCTTTTTTTATTGATACATAGAAAGTGTTCTTACAAATAAATGATCAACTTTTTCTGCAAAATAAAATATTATTCCAAGTAATACTATCTGTTACATAACACCTATGTATGGTGTGACTCTTTGTCATTGGCAAAGAATTGTGCATGCTTGCAAAAAAGCTTGACCGTTGTACTGTCAGATTAACACACTGTGTTTTTTTTATCATTCAGACTTTCTAATTGCACTGCCTAGCAACTCATACAGGTGTGTCAAGGATCCGCCCTCAAATAATGGTATGAGTCATAACACTGCGCATATGGGCTGCCAGAGTCATTAACATGTTATTCTATCTGTCTGTTTCAGTGTCATAAATTGACTGGTTACACATTTTTTTTACAAGAAACAACATTCATAGCCCTTTCACGGATGCAGTGAGTAATCCACAACTCTGAGAAGGGAATAGAAAAATTGCAGCTAAAGTTGTGAATCAGAATCTGCACCTTCCATTGCGATGAGAAAAAAACGTCCAATCTTATATATAAAAAAATCACATGAAATCTTTTTATGGAACCATGCAGTGGAATAATAAGTACTCCTGTCTCTGAAAATCAAGGTTATCACATTGTGGAGTTGAGTTCAAAAGTTCGACAGATAGTAAAATCCATGGTTTATTACCGTGATCATGGTTTCAACTTGGATAAAGGCAACAATAAACTCATGGGTTGTGCCTTTGTTCTGAGGATTTAATGTAGACAAAGACACACAGAATAATGACATATACAATAAAAAGACGGTTGCTTCTTCTTCTTACTGATAAGATATTGGAGGAATGAGGGAGTGCGGCCAAAATATCCCTACATGTTTGTTAGAAGAAAAGCAGTCCTTCGTTGTCCACCAGTTAAGGCTTTCAAGGTTCAAAGGTCAAAATAGTTCTATGTTGCATCCAAAGTTCAATGTTGAAAATTTCTACGACAAACTGTCTTAATCTCAGTTTTATTGACATTATTATAAAGCTTCC
Source organism: Cyprinodon variegatus (assembly GCF_000732505.1). Lineage (NCBI taxonomy): Eukaryota > Metazoa > Chordata > Actinopteri > Cyprinodontiformes > Cyprinodontidae > Cyprinodon > Cyprinodon variegatus. The sequence continues at coordinate 472,708 of NW_015150833.1, forward strand.
AGCATTCTTTTTTGTTTTCTCAGACTCCTTCAATCCTTATCAAAATATTTCAGCTTATTTTCCATTACAAAAAGAGTTTATTGACCTGAAGAGGAATTCACATCCTGCACTAATTGGCTTCTTGCACATTTTTTTTTATCTGATTCTTTCAAAACAATAATAATTTCTCAGGAAAATAAGTTGGTTAGTGCTAACCCTTTCAACATGTCATCCCAGTTTGTTTTGTAATACTACATTAATAAGCACGATGATGTGAAGTGCCTGCAGTGTGTCTGTTAAAACAGCTGTCATGATGTATGACCCCCTCTAACCCTGTGTCCTCAGTGCATGATGTCAGTATCAGTGTCTGGAAATGAGTTCATATGTGTCATCAGGATTCAACCAGCTTGATGGTGTTCAAACATTGGCAGCTTAGCGCTGCTGCAGATTCTATATTCTGTTCTTTTATTTTCCGAGATAAGTCATTGCAAATGTGTTGATAGGATTGTAACCTTTCTAGCAAACCTCCTCTTAATGTAGGAGGAAGTAAACACGGGTTTTAGCAAGAGCAAACAGCGTGTAAAATATTAACCAGACTAAAACGATTTGACGGGGATTTTACTTTCCCTTCTAAACGTCCCATACAAACCTGAAGTTGAAATGCACAAAAAAAAGTTTAGACAATCAAAGCAAAGATTTAACATTTTCTCTATTTTAGTTTAATGAGGGCCAATACTAGGATTTCTTTCTTTTACTGTAGTGAAGGACAACCCCCCCACACCCCCATGGTCTCCCTCCTACCCCCATACTCCACCCACCCCACTCTGACTGGTTTTTGTAATTTACTGGGTTGGTAAGTTACACAAGTTTGTTCTTGCAGGATCTTTGTTGACAGAAAGTTTGTTAAACTGTAAGATAAAGCAAAACCTCTTAGGCATGTTGGGTGTGTCTCGGTTTGACTCCGGGAATACCTTTTCAAGAAACTATATTGTGCAAAGTTATATTCTTAAAGAGACACTGTTTGGCACTGTTGTCAATCGAGGTTTACATTTATAAAAAAAAAAACACAATTTGCAAAAGATAACTGAGGCAGATGATTTAAGAGTCTTGAATTGGAATGTCGGTTCTTGGGTTGGGGTTTTCATATTTACTGACAACAGGCCTCTCTCTCTCTCTGCTGCATCTGTTCTACACGGCTCTATATTGTTTTTTTAAGATTCTGTGTCCTGTCTTTCTAACCTGTCCTTTCAGAAAGACTACTTATAAATAAGATGACTTGACTTGGACTTGCAGTTGTTTTCCTTTTCAGAAAATAGATTATTTTCCCGAATTATGCTCCTTGTTCATGTATCATATAAAATCCAAGGTGTTTTATTTAACCTGACACATTGACATTTCCAAAATACTTTCAATAAGGGCCAGAGGGGCCAGCATTTCTGCAAACTCAACACTTAATTTTCTTCTTCACCTGAGAGCGACTAAGAAACCAGATCAAAATGTCCTTCTTTTTTTTCTTTTTTTTCCTTACTTTTTTAAATCAAAATAATCATATTACTTTTACTACATAGACAGATAAGATAATGCAAGTAGCTATTTAGAAATAACTCTTATCAGCAGTTTTTGAAATATTTGCTCACAGTGACTAAAGGCGTGCATCCATGACCCACCCTTTACTGTCTCCTGTGTTTCTCACACTCTTTCACTTTTCACACTGTTTAAACACTACCGCTTGTACTGGTGTGCAAACTTCTTCCAACCTCAAGAATGTTGAACTTCAGGTGAAAGATTTCTTGTGGGTTAAAGTATTTTTTGCCTCTCACTCCACTGTGGCTAAACATTGCCAAAAGCTTGAGTCAATAATTATTTTTAACAGATTCTTTCCATAGTAGAAAAATGGAAAAAATAAATAAATGATAAAAAAAAAGAAGAAAAAACAGTGAGATATGTACAAAGGACAGGGGAGGTTGCCATTTTTAACCGCTGAAACGTGGGCTTTTCCTTTGCTTCACACTAAATTTAAACCTTTTTCTCTCTTTTACTTGTTTTAATAGTATTTTGTGTACATGCTTGCTTTCATTTACTTATTTGCATAGCATAGCATAGTTTTCCCACTGTTGGAAAATAAAGGATATTTTATTCCATTCTATTGTACTTTGATCTGTTTCATTCAATTCTATCATATAATAAAAAAAAGACATTCTAAATTACAAAATCTACTTTTGTACCTCTTGGTGTGGTACACATATGTAGAATTATGAGTATATTATCTCCACTTACCCTTTTTTGTATTTGTTTTCAGTTGTGGCCAAAAGCTTGCACAATTCACAGTAACATAGATAATATCAAACAGTTGGCAAGAGAATATAATCTGCCTAATTTATACATTTTTCCTGAAAATACTTTTTAAGTTTTTTTTTTTTAGATATTGAAAACTTTATTGTGGTCTGTATCAATAATTTTTTATTTATCTGTTATTCTTTTAATCCATTTCATACTATTCTTAGCTTATTTAAATCTCTGAAAGGTGCGATTCAAATTGCTGCATTTGGAAAAACAATTTTTGCCCCACACATTTTCATTAAATGTAAATGTATTTAGACTAAAAAACTTCTTTGATTGTTGGTACATAAACACATCAACAGCATATACTCTTATGTGTAAAATTATTAAGATAAAGGCTTAGCTGAGTTCACACTGTACACTGAAAAAACTAATGCAGCCATTTTTGGCATTTATTTAATTATATTTAGTTATTTTAACAGAATTGTTTTATGTCCTACCTATAACATGACTAAACATAATTAAGTGAATGACAAAACAGTAGCATTAGATTTTTTAGTGTAGGATAACCATATCACTTTAGACAAAAGCCTTTCTTATGCAAAAATTTTAAGGAAATCTCTGGTTATCAGTCTGAATGTGTTTTATCTTTATTCGAGAAGCACCTGCTACAGTTTTAGCACTATATTTTAGGAATAATCGTGCATGATTGACCTTTTTTGATTTACAACAACTTTCTTTCCCTTATAATCATCAACATCACATCTGCAGCCATGCATAGTTCCACTGATATATCTCTCAGATCTCAGTAGGTCGTACAGTTAAGCATTTTCTATAGAGACAGGAGGTATGACAGGAGTTTAAAGTGGTGATCCAGCAGTGTTGCATATTCATTTCTTAGGGAACAGGTTCGTGCGCGTATTTGGGTAACTTTAATGCACAATATTCAACTTGTTTCATTGTTTTCTGATCGATTCTGCTTCAGTACACTAAACAAACAAAAAGGAAAACTGGAGAAAGGCGTGGCCAGGAATAGCCTAACCTGGTGCGTCTGTAACAATATCCCAAATTCCCCCGTTTGAAATGTCACATAAATACTTAATTAAACCAGACATGACATTCTGTTCGCTTTGGGAAGGGCGTTGCTCTATAAAACCATTTAGCTGAACAAGGTGACTAGACAAACCTTTCCCACACTCGTCGTGCTGTTTCGTAAACTCAGCAAGGTGTGGTTTCAGTCCAAAAAGCAGCTTATTTCCGTCTATTCACAGAGCGGCATTATCTGCGCAACAGGGCAGGAGACGGGGCGGAGAAAAGCGCGCAGTGGGTCCGCTGTCCGGACAGCAAGAGCAGAAACAATAAGGAAAAGAAGCAACAACAACAAATATATACAGATATATATATATTAAAGCAGGGAAAAAAGCAACAACAACTCGGGACAAAATGAGTCATTATGGCTCTGACCCTAGACTGGCCTCTATGGGGCCGAGGAATAACTCCCGCACCGACTTGAATTCTTACAGAAACGACGTGTTCATGACTGGAAACGGCTACCAGGCAGAGTTCCAGCAAATGGAGCCAGGATACTCCTACCAGACCCACACCAAGTCTTCCATGTACGGCGGAGGCGGTGGCACCATAAAGGTGGCCCAAGGGACCCTCGGACCTGGTGCAGTAAGGTAAGGGCCCCACACACAATATCCTGTTATAGGACGCTTGGTAATAAAGTTCCTAACTTCTTCACACATTTTACCTTAAAGAGGCTGTGATGCAAAACGTCTAAAACTAGTTTTAGTACAAATAGGTTCAATGAATTCTAATAAAATTATAATATCCATGTTTGGATAATTATGTCCATTTTATTTGCAGTTGTTTCTGTAAGTAAACACACATAAAGGTGTAATTTTATTGCATTTTCTTAAAATGTTGCACAATCAGAAAACAAAAGTAATAGTTAAACACACCCACTTTGAATGTCTTCCCAACGCCGTCACTAACAATGATGTCAGCTTATGTGAAAGCTTTTTTATTTTTATTAACTGATTTAATTATTGATTTTTCTTTAAATATAGGCACAATAAAAACCTTATTTAGGCTGCAATATATAAACATATACATAAAACCATGCAATGGTCTTTATCTATGCAAGTGTGTCAACTTATTTTACTTATCTTTTTTTTTTTTTTACTTTGACCCCAATGGTTTTTGATTTGTTTGAGGCTAGATGGAGTTTAGCAACTTGTTGACTATATTTTAAGCACATTTTTAATTAATTTATTTGACTTATAGCAGTCTGTTGTCTTTCTTCCTACGTTCAGCCCGATGGTGCTTCAGCAAAAAGCTAGTATGCTGGTAGGCCAAAGTCATGAGTATTTGGAGAAGGCTAATATTATTCTGACCTCTGTAAGTATAACACATATACTCTCTACAGAACTGAAATGATGTAAAGCTCTACTTGTTAAAGCTATGTTTTTCCAAAGAGATCTAAACAGAAGATGACTGTTTAATCTAATAAATTGTTAGAATCAGAAAGATCTAGCATTTTAGGAACATCATTTTTGCAGAGAAATAGACATTGTATGATTTTCTTTTAGGGAGGTTCAATGATTGACGCAGAGAGATTCATACTAATGGCTGGAGAAAGCCTTCAAAGGCTGAATATTATTTGCAGAGATCTGATGGAGATGCGTATACCGTCTGATGCTCCAAGAGAGTAAGATCAAACACATTATCTATAGTTTTTAGATAAGATTCAAAGATTTTCTGATCTGTATCTGATAACATTTTACATATCCACAGATGTGAAATGCTGCAACATAGGTTTAACTCCATCAAACAGAAAATGGCCGGATATGGGACTATGAAGGGTAACAGAGGCAGTGTTGGCAGTGATGGTGGGAGGTTGTTCAATGACGCCATCAGCTGGATTAACCAGCAGAAGGTGAGTTCCTCAGTGTGAAAGTTTACCTTATTATTATTTTTTTTAAACATTTGTTGACAATTTCTAAAGGATGCAAAAAATAGCTTCTATTTTTTTTACTGGAAAAATCAGTTCTTATATTATAAATCCATGGTGGATAAATACAAATGCCCTTCTAGGACATGTGAATAAAAAGCCAGAAAACAAGTTTAAATAGTTTTTGTTTCTGGAGTCTAAGGCAGAGTGATAAAGTTCCCCTGTCACCTATCCAACCCTACGGTAACTGAAACCATCTCGACTCGCTGCCAAAACCTGATCCATGAATGAAAGAGGCTAAGAGATCCTGATGGGCTGAAACAAAGGAGCAGAGAGAGAAAAAAGGAGAGTTCTGTTTTACCAGAAAGCTCATAAAGATCTTTGATAAAAACAGTGCTGAAAATAAAGGAGTCATGGAAGTAGAGGAGAAAGGGGGAGTGTAGAAGTGTGATATGTTGCACTGTCCTCTGAGTCAGTTCGTAAGAACCAGGGTGACCTATTTGACCTGTAGTATGCTCATGGGAAAACGCCTCTCTGTTCTCGTACTCGTCGTTGCTCCACCTTCTCAACAACACACCCTGTCATTCTGTCACCACTTACCGCCTCACCCCTCTGAATCTAACCACACGCATTCCTCCCCTAACCAGATATCTAACATGTTTTGTTTTTTTTGATTTTTTGTTGGTTTTTTTTAGCCTGTATTCCTGTAGTTCACAGCAGACAAATAGCTTTTCAGATGCACTGTTCGTTGTTGTCGGAGGGTAACATCGCTGATATTTCACATTCCACAAGTTGTCTTTGTTGTTAAAAGTTGGGCTTGTCTTGCTTTGGGCATGTATTCACAAAGGAAAAAGGGAGTGGTTAGGGAACAAAAACCTTGAGAGGGAAGGGTGAAAAAAAAGGCAGAGAACAGAACAGGGACGGGCTAAGGTTGTTTGCTGGATGAACTCCTATCAAAGCTGAGGGCTGTGTACAAGGAGGGCATTGTTGAAATAGTTTCCTGCTTTAAATAAATGAATGATAGTTTGCTGACACCTAGAGGGTAAAAAAGGTAAAAGAAGAAGCATCAAAGTGCTAGTATTCGGTTTGACCTGCACTGATAAGTTCCCCTTTATTTGTATAAATACACATCTAAGAAACTCCAATCAGCAACACTGCAAAAAATGTAAATCTTTGTAAGGTTATTTTTTCTTAAAGTAAGTGTTTTTTGTCTTGCACTGAGGAGGTAAATGCCAATCAAACCAGACAATTTACATTTAAAATAAGAAAAAACAATTGTATTGTCTTATTTCAAGTGCATATTATCTAATTATCTTAGTTTAAGAGTAGAAATGCTCATTCCATTGGCAAATTATCTCATTTACCTACACAAATTGAGGCTAGATACACTGAATTTCAGACATTTTTACTTATTTCTTGATTGTTTTTGTAGTGAACATGTTAAAGTTATATTATCAAGACTTATTTAGTGGGATATTCTGTACAGAGAATGTTGTGTTTAAACATTTTAGGAAAATCTATTTTTAGATAAAATAAAAATTTACTTTACACTGCCGTCACTTTTATCTGATTCTTCTTCTAAGTAGAAATACTTGACAGGTTTTGATCTCAGCATTTTCCCCACACCGGAATATAATTGGTGACTTACTGTTTTAGATCTCCAATTTACTGTGTGAATAAAAATATGGTACTGTATAATAAAAAAACAAAAAAAAAACAATGTACACACAGCAGTCCACTTTGATCTTAGCCTTTCCAGAGCTAACCATTAAATTTAGCTTTCTGGAACAAATAATCTGGGTTTAGACTAAGTGAAAGTGCCAAGAGTTATCTGCTGTGCTTGATTCGTAAGGGCTAAGTACCAAAGAGGGATCAAGAGAAAGGAAAGGGGTGTTTGTGGTAGAATATAATGGAATAAGTAAAGAAAAACAGACTAACCAAAATTGGAGAAGACAATTGGGTAAAAAGTGATATCCAGAGACTACAGAAGAATCTGAATTAGGGCTGAAACAATTAATGGGATTATTCGTGATTAATCGATTATTGAAATAATGGTCAACTAATTTAGTAGTCGATTAATTGTTAACTGAACTATAGAGACTCTAAAACATGCAGTTAGCTGACAGAGCAAGCAAACCAAAATTGTAAAAAAAAAAAAATATATATATATAAATATATTTAAAAAAAATTTTAAGATTCAATAATATGAAATCCTCGATGAGAATAATGGTATTCATACAAACCTACCCCAACTCTAGGCCTACTATTCTCACGGAAATTAACTATTCTCACGGAAATTATCTCTTGTCCAAATAATTTGAGAAGGAAAAGCAAATCACTATTGACAGCATTGTTTTGTTTTGTTTTTCAATCTGATAGCGGATTATTGAGACAACACCATTTGGAGACGACTCCCACGCCATAGGAGAGCAAATTGTTGCCCACAATAGATTCCACAGCTCTATCCAAAGAAGCACAGAAGTAACACGTGCCAGAGACGAACTGGTAAGTATATTTATCTACTTTTTAACCCTGTTTTGATCACTTTACATTACTTTACATTCTTTCTGTTAATTAGGGATGGCTTCGTAAAAGAAGTAAAAAAGCCTCAGTGGCTAAAATAAGGCAATATATCACATATCAAAGCTGTAATACCATTATTTAGTCCTTTTGAAGTAAATAAGAAAGAATAAGTAAAAGTAGTTAATTATTTTTCTTACAATATTGATCATTTTACCATTATGCTTTTTTAGAGGACAGAATAGAAGCTATTATCTCAGATTAATTGGCTCAGTGTTCTCTGGTAGAGGCTTGAGGCGGCTGCTTAACAAACATGCTGCTTGTTACTTGGGATCTCAGCTCAAGTGATAAGTTATGCTCAGACTGACTGGGGTTTTCATTCTTGGTAATATAAATATTTTGATAACTAGACGTGTTTTTTTATAAGCAAGAGAAAAGAAATGTGCCTTCTTTTGGCCAGTTAGCCTTCCATGGACGTATATACAGCTAAAGTAAAACTCCCTCATCCAAGCACAATCTCTAACAGCTTATTAAAATGTTTTAAACTGGTTAAACCAAAAAAGTGTGTTACGTACGTTTCTCTGTGATGTTTGCAACTCAAACCTGAGCAAAAATTTGAACTGCTTTCCAGAAGGCAATAGGCGATAAGTACCACCTTACCATCCTGGAACAAGAAATGGACAGCCTACAGGTAGAGCATGACTGTTCTAGCAGAATTAGCATCATGTTAAGCTTTTTCTTTTTTCTTTTTTTTTTATGTCTATTAGTAAAGTTCTCATTTTTCTCTTAAAGAAAATGTCCAACAATCGCAAGAGTCAACTTACTGAACTTCAGTTCATCATTGACGAAGTCTCTCGAGCCATCATGTGGGTGAATGAAAAAGAGGAGGAGGAGCTGGTGTTTGACTGGGGAGACAAAAACATCGACAGCTATATCCCCAAGAAGCAGGAGAGCTACTCTGTAAGAATCCCTGAGTTCTTTTTTTTAAATTAGTTATAAATTGGTTTCCTGTGTTTTATAGTATTTTATTAGTTTAACTGTTTGGATTCTTTCTCCCTGTTTATCTAACAGAAGCTAATGAGGGACTTGGAGGAGAAGGAGAAGGAGTTAAACAAGCTGAAACAGAAAACATCTGGTCTCCTGAGCAATAACCATCCTGCCTCAGATAAGATTGAAGTAAGATTGACTCCTTTTTTTTTTTAGCATTTGTTTGATTCTATACTATATCTCAAAACATCTGTAATATTTTGAGTTTTGCATGAATAATTTTTTGCACCCCACAGGCCTACATGGACACCCTGCAGACACAGTGGAGCTGGCTTCTTCAGATCACAAAATGTATCCAAGTTCATCTGAAGGAGAACGCTGCTTACAGCCAAGTATGGCTTCAGATGTTTGTGTTGTTTGGATGAAAATCTTACCCCGTATATTTTCACATAAAATAACTTTTTTTGTGTGTCAATTTTCAGTTCTTTAAGGAGGCAAATGAAATCAATGCAAAGCTTCAGAAGCAACATGAGACCATCAGGACCAAATTCATATGTGACAAGAACACTAGTCTAGAGAACCTAATGGAACTTCTGAAAAATCTGGAGGTAAATATGTATTCTCTAGCATTTTGTATGCCTATTTAGCTTATTAAAAAAAGCTTTTTGATATAAAGCATTTAATATCAGCATTTGGTGTTTTGTAGGCAGTCTGAATTTATCTGATGGAGTTTCAAGCATGGTCTGATTTTCTTCTCTCAAAGTTGATGAGTAAAGAAGCCAAGTTAAAATTTCTACTTTGCATTGCAGAAAGAGAAAGATCGGATCATGGAGAATAAGAGGCATGTCCACAGTCTGGTCAGCAAGTCAAAGTCCATCGTCAGACTTAAGCCTCGAAACCCTGAGGAGAAATCCACCAGCCCCATCATGGTTGAAGCCTTGTGTGACTTTAAGCAGGACCAGGTGGGAAATTTTCGTTTTCCAGCCCCATCGCTCACATACTCAGTAACAGCAGTTAAGTATATATAGCTGTGCTCATGTTTTTTTATTTTTGTGTGTGTTTTATTTGAATATTTTCAGAAAGGTATATTGAAAGGGAACGAGGGTATTCTGAAAGACAATTCTCAGCGCTCCAAATGGCTTGTGACAGGACCTGGAGGTCTGGACATGCAGATTCCCTCAGTGTGCCTGGTTATCCCACCTCCAAATCCACTTAGCATCGGAGTTGCTTCGAAGTAAGAGTTGGTTGTTTTAAAGTTCTGTACAAAGCAGTGGTCTCCTTGGAATCTCCAATTCGTTGTGTCTTTGTCAATTAAGTAATCCAGATGTTTAACTGTTCCTAAAACCTAACACACGTCTGCCCAAGGAGCAGAAGTCAGTTGATTTATCTTACTAATTCTTCATATTCGCTCGAACCAAACTTTTGAGGCTCTCTTGCTTTGTCAGATTAAGAAGTTCTGGTATATAGTGTTGTTTATATTACGTACAATGAATGACTGTGTATATTGTTGGCAGAAATGAGCAGTATTACGAGGCCATCATGGCCCTTTGGAATCAGCTCTTCATCAACATCAAGAGTCTCATCGCCTGGCAGTACTGCCTCAAAGATGTCAACTACATTAATTCCCTCACCCTTAGCATGGTAAGACGTCACAGAGGAATCCTTAAAATGAATGAAACCTGAATTCAAATGTATTTTTAGTGTTTTTGTTTTAGCTGTATAGCTCAAATGTTTTACATTCAGTCTAACCCACCGTTTTATCTTTTAGCTGTCGAAGATGCGTCCTGAGGAGTACCGCAGCATCATCAAAAGACTGGAGACTCATTACCAGGAGTTCCTCCGAACAAGCCAGGGTTCTGATTTGTTTGGGGAAGAGGATAAGAAAACCATTCAGGGCCACTTTGACAAGGCTCAAGAGCACTATGATACACTGATCATTCAGCTAACCAACAACCGTAAGCATGCATTTTGTTTATCTTGTTTTGATAAGTTACGGAACCTTGTGGGGGGAACTTTTTTATTTTTAAAATAATAACTTAATTAACCTTGAGATCCCAACTTAAAGCACATCTGTTTGTTTTTATGTATTAATTCAGTATAAGACTGAAATCAGTTTTATTTAGTTTCTCTTTTATTAATTTATAATTCTGAACTCCTGCACTACAGACGGTGAAAAAGGGAAGCCTGAAGCCCCAAAGCCAGAAGACCAAGTCCCCACCAAACAAACAACCAAAACCACCACTGTCATCAGCCTATCATTGCTCACCAATCTGCAAGAAATACGTCGCAGGCTGGAAATAGCTGAATCCAGCATCACTGACCATCTCCATGTTCCTCTGGGGGAAAACGGTGTGCACCAGTGCTCAGTGCACATTCAGAATCTTGAGGTATTCTACTTTTTTTTATTTAAATCACATTTATAGGACTGACCAAAGAATGTTTGAAAGAGTTTTAAATACAAATATAAATACATATTGATTTATGTTGATTTCCAGGGTGCACACCAAGATCTAGAGTCAATTTACAATGAGTATATGCACCTAAGAGAAATGATTACAAAGCAGCTAAAGGGGGTTCCTGCAGACTCAGAGCAGGCCAAGTTCCTCCGCTCAGAACTGGAAATAATCAACCAAAAATTGGGCGGCTTACAGCATCTCTACTCAATCTACATTCAGAGGTGTGTGTTCTTGTTTTATCATGCGAAAATGAAAACAATTATAATCTGAAACTAAAATTTGGTTAATCTCTTTACCTGCTGATTTAATGTACAGATTGACTGCACTAAAGGCTTTACTCCAAAGCCTTCTCCAAGCTGAGGATATTATTAAAGTTCATGAGGCCAGACTGACAGAGAAGGAGACCAGTTCCACAGACCCTCAAGAACTGGAAAACCACCGGAGTGCTCTAAGGGTATGAAATGGCTTTTTCAAGAAATTGTTATTCTCATGAATTAGATTATTTTTTTAAATTATGTATATATATATATATATATATATATATATATATATATATATATATATATATATATATATATATATATATATATATATGAATTTCTTTAGACATATAGGATTTAGTTTTCTAAAAATGACAATAAATTCTTGCTTTTCATCATTAGTATAACAATTTCATCTCTTAACCTTAAAGGTAAATTGTCATATATTAAAAGCAGTATACTATTTTTACCCCTCTTACTACCTAATAATGGTTTGGGACTTTTTTTAAATCATTAGTTATTAAATTAGCTAATATTACATTGAAGTCTGAATATAATAATATCAATTGTTAACAGTAAAAGTAAAATCATAATAAATTAAAACTGATAAAGGTTTAAATTTAAGTTTGCCAATTATAAGTTCAAAAGCTTATTGCCAATTACCACAAAAAATACAAACATTTTTATTTTCTGTTTAAGTTGTAAAATCTACGAAGCACAAATGCACTTATTGTGTGAATCTTCGTTATAGAACATGAAGCTCGAACTTGAACAGAGACGGGACCTGCTGACTTCCATGGAGTCCAACATGGCTGAAGCAGTGCACTGTAACACGCAGATTTCCGAGTCTTTCCACAGATGTGATGTGGATTTGTCCAAGTACTCTGAACTGGTAGGCCAGCTGAGCGACCGCTGGCGCCGCATTCAAAACCAGATCGATAGCAGGTATTGTAAGGTACAGTGCTTACATTTATGTAATGTTACTGCTGGTAAAGCACTAAAGAATCTCTTCCTCTTCCTGCTTCAGAATGCTGGACCTGGACAAACAAAAGGAGCAGTTAACACAATATCAGCAGGACAGAAATTCCATGGAGCATTGGATAGACAATACCAGGAAACGCCAGGACACCCTTCAAACGGCCAAGTTCACTGATATCCAGATGTTGAATGACTATCTTAACCAACAAAAGGCATGCGTTTCCATATTTTCACAAATTTGTTTTTATCATTACAAACTTTAAAAGGAAATGTTTCCTGTTTTTGTTTTTTGGGTTAAAAAAAGCTTAGGTGAAAGGAGGTATTTTAGGCTATTTAGCTGTAATTCCGTCTGATTATTTGATTTGATAAGGCAATATACTATTTTTTGTGCTCTTAATTTGTATTTCCTACTGACTAAATCAAGATAGCCACAGCCTACAGCTATATTCTCAGTTATTGCACACTCAGTAAGAAAAGGTGCTTTTGTCCACAGCTATTCTTACTCATACTTAATTTTAATGACAAATAGTAAGGTTTATTTCAATTCAATCCAGTTTATTTATATAGGGGCAATTCACAACACATTCATCTCAAGGCACTTTACAATTCAACCAATTTGTATAACTACAGTACAACTAGTACAACCTTCTGTTGAGTTTAAAATGCCAATAGAAGGAGAAATAAATCACAGATCCATCTTGACTGAGGTATAAACAGGTCAAGGACTTTTGAATATGTTGATTCTGTCAAGCATTAGTGATCATTTGTGTACAAAGCTTTAGATCAGTATGCTCATTTTAATCTAGAGCATTTAAAATATACTTTTTTATGTAACAGGGGTCTACAATCTGTAGCTGCAAATGTTTTTTTTAGAATGCAATGGTTCTTAATAGTGGCCTAAAATGAAAAGCAACAACTAATGTTGTAGAATGAGGCATACCTGTCTTAGAAATTTGATTGGGTTTTGATTGAATTTTCACAACAGAATGACATTGAAATGAATTTTTTATTGTTAGGTTGGACGTTATGTGGAATTTCTTTGTACAATGAATAATATCCTACAGAAAAAAATTCATCCTAATGAAACTTTTCACAATTTTCCTTGTTAAAAGCTGAAATACAACAGACTCTTAGTTGTTTATAAATGGAATAAATAATTAAAGGAATAATAAAATAATAATAACTTTTGTTTTAGTTATAAGGTCCTAATCAATTTACAAAGCTTCAATATTTGCGGATCTTAACAACTTTTAATCAGCCAGGCTTGGGGCAAAACAGATCTTTGGGTTTTAAAGTTTGCAGAACCCTGGTATAGAATATAAAGTCTAAAGAATTCTTTAAAAAAATCACAAACCTCCACATCTAATGAAGAAAGATATGTATTAAAAATCTGGGAAATTATATGGAATGTTTTTAATTTTTGTTGTTCTTTTTAACTAGGCTCTTCATAATGAGATCAAAGCCAAGAAGGAGAAAGTTGAGGATGTTCAGAGAAATGCTGACAATTGTGCTACTTCCATAAAGGTAATCCATTAGCTCCATCTCAAAATGTATCTAGATGAAAAAGTCCTTAACAAGTATGATGTATATAACATTTCCTTTGGTGTTTTCAGGATTATGAGCTGCAGCTTGCTTCTTACAGTTCAGGTCTGGAAACTTTGCTTAATGTCCCAATCAAGAGAACATTGCTCCAGTCTCCAGCCTCTTATGTCAGAAAAGAGGTAATCATCAACATCTTTAAAATAATCATATGCTATTTTTTTCCTATTTATTCTGTGATGATTTTTAATAATATAGATAACTGTCGCTATGTTTTAAAGACCTTGTGTACTAAATCAAGTCTGTTCCCAAACGAAAAATCAAGTTATTAAGAAATTTGTGAAAATGAGTATTGTTCTGCACTGAACAGTAGTAATTTTAATCTAATCACCATCCCCAGGCTGGTGAACTTCAGGAACATTACATCGAGCTGCTTACCCGCTCCAGCGATTATTACAAGTTCCTGGGTGACTTGCTGAAAAACATGGAAGAGCTGAAGGTTAGCATCTGATTCACTTAAGTTAATGTAACTGTAACTGATCAAATATGTTTGAAAACATCTCACTGTGTTCTTACTGCTTAATGTGTTCTCAGTTAAGAAACACCCGGATTGAGATGTTAGAGGAGGACCTGAGGCGTCTCCAGGATGAACTGCAAGATCAAAAACAAAAAAATAGGTCTCTTGAGGATACCTTGGCCAACTACAAGCTGGAACTCAGTCAGTGTAAAAATGAACTCATATCAGTGCAAGAAGTGAAGAGAACTACAGTAATGCAAGTCAATGCTGCTAAAGAGAGCCTTGATAGCACACAGGGCCAGATTCAACATCTTAACGAGGAACTGACCCGTCTTAAATATCAGCTTGAAGAGGAAAAGAGGAAAAGACGGCTTGCGGAAGAGCGCTACTCAAGCCAGCAGGAGGAGTATGAGGCAGCAGTCCGTCGCAGGCAGAAAGAACTGGAGGAGGTTAGCTGGATAAAGATAGATCTAGAGAAGTCGGTGAAGGACAAAGAACGTGAAATTGAAAGACTGAAGATGCAGCTAGAGGAGGAAGCTACACGCCGGCGAAATGCAGAGTCAGATATATCAAAGGTAAGAACACAGTGCACCCAGGAGATAAGTCAGCTCAAACAGACATATGAGACACAGATCCACATCACCAAGACCACCATTCAGAAAGTGTCCCAGCAGAGGGATGAAGATGCAGCAGAGTTAAGGCTGCAAGTAGACCGGCTTACTGCCGAGAAAAGAGATCTGGAAGAAGAGCTCAGAAGACAGAGACAATCCATTGCCCTTATAGAAATGCAGAAGAGCAAGGCAGAACAGGAGGCCAGCCAGCAGATGGCCTCAGTGACTCAAGAGACGAGGATTCGTACCGAGCTGGAACAGCAGTTGAGAACTATCAAACAGCAGAGAGAAGAAGATGAGCTGCAATTGAAGGAATCCAAAAAAGAAAATCAGGAAAAGTCCAGGAAAATCAGTGTGCTAACATTTAACCTGGAGGAAGAGGGCAAAAAGAGAAGAGCTCTGGAACTGGAAATCAATCACCTGAAGCAAGCCGAGGCAGAACTGAGGTCAAAGAGCAACTCTTACCTTGAGACAATTAACAAGCTCAAAGTGACTGAACAGGAGATCCACATCACCAGAGTGGAGCTTGAAAAGCAGACCAGTGAGAAAGCCAAGGCTGAACAGAGTACTGCTAGGCTCCAGAGCCGTATCAGGGAACTGCAGTGTTCTCTGGATGAGATGGAAGCTGAGATGGAAAAGCAAAAAAAGGCAACACAAGAGGAATTTACCCGTAGAAAGCGGATGGAATCAGAGTTGGAGAGGATGACACGAACGTGCAGAGAGCATACCACCACAATTAACTCGCTGAAATCAGTTCAGATAGAGGTCACAAACACTGGGAGGAAGTATGAGCAGGATATGAAGGCTCTCCAGGAGCAACTGGACAAGAGCCTAAGGGATCATAAAGCCACTAAGGAAGAACTGGCAGCTGTGACAAATGAGCTCAAAACACTGAAACAAAAACTCCAGCAAGAGCAGGTGCGAGTTCATGAGCTCAACCAGCGCAATGAAAGCCTGTATAAGACAATCGAAGAGAAGAGTCGCCAGCTCAATGACTTCAACACTGAGATAGAAAAGCTGAAAACTCTTACACAGAACCTGACCAAAGAGAGACTGAGGGTGGAGGAAGAGCTGAGGGCAGTACGACAGGAGAGAGATGAACTGAAAAATAGCAAAGATGCTATCGATGCAGAAAGTGCCACTCAGATATCAGCCTTGCATGTCCAGCTTCAGACTAGCTCCAAGAGGACATCAGAGCTCCAGTTTCTCATCAGTGACCTGACCAAGGAGAGAGAAAAGCTTAAAATGGAAATAGAAAAATTCCAAAAGCAGTCAATTGAGGTATTTTCAACCACATTGAAGGATCATATACTCATAAAACTAATTGATTACTTTTCTGCTTGCATGTTTTGCTCTCATGTTATGCTCTGTGATTGATTCTGATTTTGTGGTACTTTGATGCTGTGTATAACTATTATAAGTGAGTTAGTGTCTTTTTAATTGAGCACAATTTTTCCTTACTCACAAATCTTTCTTCATGTATGGTTGGATGTGTGTTTTATTTCAATACATTCACAGATATTTAAACATAACTTGAACTGTCTAGTAACATGTAAAAATAATGTGCAACATATTCTTATATATATATGTATGTATGTATGTGTATATACAAATTATTTACATTATAATGCTCTCTTTTCTTATTTTTTCACAGACCTCCCAGTTGGTGCATGTGTCCGAAAGTAAATACAGTGAGCTACAGCTGGAGAGAGATAGCTTGCTCTCCAGACTTAAACTTCTGGAACAGGACAAGAACCGTAACCAGAGATTAGAAGAAGAGCTTGCTCGACTCAAACTCTCTCTAGAAACAGAGATACGCAGCAAACAGCGTTTGCAGGATGAAAAAAATTCTGTTCTTAAAGAATTCACCACTATAAAAACCCAATACGAGTTTAAAGAAACCCAGATTAGACAATGCGAGTCAGACAGAGACAAGGCTGACAGAGAGAGGCTGTCCCTTAAGAATGAAATTGAGAGGTTGATGAGGGAGCTGAATACTGTGGAGGAGAGGTACAAGAGTCGTCTCATGATCTCAGAAAAGGAGGCATCTGAATTGGCTCAAAAGAGACAAGAGTTGGAGAGAGAGATTCTCAGACTCAAACAGAGACCAGCTACGCTTAACATTCATACCCAAACAGATGAGAAGGTCATGACGATTGATCCATCAAAGCTTGTATTTGACGGGGTACGCCGCAAAGTCACAGCCCACCAGCTCTGTGACTGTGGTATTATCAGTAAAGCGACCCTGGAGCTGCTTCTAAATGGTAAAAAGACAGTGGAGGAAGTAGCTGTGGACATCCAGCTTAGTCTAAAGGGCACTGGCATTATTGCTGGGATGGTGACAGGTTCACATGGGAAAATGCCATTCACTGAAGCCAAACACAGGAATCTCATTGGCCCAGAGAGTGCTCTCATGCTCTTGGAAGCTCAAGCAGCAACAGGCTACATCGTGGACCCTGCCTTTAATGAAAGGATGCCTGTAGATACTGCCTGTTCAAGAGGGATTGTAGATACAGAAGATAGAGATATTTTGTTAAAAGCTGAAGCCGCTAGCATAGGGTTTAAAGATCCGTATACCGGCAAGGTGCTGTCTGTGGGACAGGCCTGTAAGAAGGGTCACGTTGACAAAGAAACTGCAATCCGGTTGCTCCAGGCTCAGGAGTCTGTTGGGGGCATAATAGACCCTGTTCTAAGTGTGTTCCTTCCAAAAGATCTTGCCTTGGATCGGAATCTTATAGACGAGGATCTATACAGGGCTTTGAATAAAAGGCCTACTGCCTACCTGGACCCAGCAAATGAAGAGAAGGTCACATATAGTGACCTTAGAAGGAAGTGTACGGCTGAACCGGTGTCTGGTTTGCTCCTGCTTCGTGGTCCAGAGAAGCCCATGACAGTGAAGGGTTTCCGTGGTGATGTCTCTATCGATGAACTAGTTAAATCTGAGCTGCTGGATAAAACTGATGTGGAAAAGCTCAATCAGGGTAAAATCACCACAAAAGACATAGAAGACAAGTTAAAGTCCTATCTCTATGGCTCCACCTGTATTGCAGGTATCTATGATGAGGCCAATGACAGGATAATGCCTTTGTATCAGGCAATGAAGGAAGGATTGTTAATGAGAGGAACCACTTTAGAGCTTCTGGAAGCTCAAGCTGCATCAGGCTTCGTTGTAGATCCAGTTAACAATGTTTTCCTAACTGTAGAAGAAGCTACAAAAAGAGGCATTGTAGGGAAGGAGTTCAAGAATAAGCTCCTGTCGGCAGAGAAGGCAGTAACTGGATACAGAGATCCAGGTACAGGAAAGACAATCTCCCTCTTCCAGGCTATTGAGAAAGATATTATTGAGAGAGGTCATGGAATCCGGCTGCTGGAGGCCCAAATTGCAAGCGGTGGAATTATTGACCCAGTTGAGAGCCACCGTATTGATGTCTCTGTTGCCTATAAAAGAGGATATTTTGATGAGGAAATGAATGAGATTTTAACTTATGAAGGGGATGACACAAAAGGATTTTTTGACCCTAATACCAAGGAGAACTTGACCTATCTTCAACTAAAGGAGAGATGCATCAAAGATGCAAAAACAGGCCTAATACTCCTGCCCCTCAAAGACAAGAAAAAGGCTCAGCAAACTCAGGAAAGTCGCACCAATGTGCTACGCAAAAGGCGTGTTGTAATTGTTGATCCAGACACAGGGCTTGAGATGTCAGTCAGGGAGGCCTATCACAAGGAGCTAATTGACTATGAAACATTCCTGGACCTTTCTGAGCAGGAATGTGAGTGGGAGGAAATCACTATCACTGGATCAGATGGGACTGCACGTTTGGTCATTGTGGACCGAAAAACTGGAACCCAGTATGACGTTCAGGACTGCATAGACCGTGCTCTCATTGACCAAAAGATGTTGGATCAGTACCGTGCTGGAACAGTAACTTTGACTGAGTTAGCTGACAAAATTGCTAGCAGGACCAGCAGCACTGAAATGACTATTTCAACCAGTAGTGTTGATGACATGGTCACATGCAGCAGCCCCACCCAAGCCACTCCATCTTCCCCTACTGTTCGTAAACGCTTCAACAGCATCTCAATTACAGTCTCTCCCCCAGGAATGTTTGATGACCAAAGCCCTGTAGCAGCCATATTTGACACAGAGACTTTAGAGAAAATAACTATTCTTGAAGCTCTCAAAAGAGGTATTGTTGACACTATTACTGCACAAAGGTTGCTGGAGGCTCAGGCCTGCACAGGTGGCATCATCAACCCTGCAACTGGTGACCGTCTTTCACTTGACGATGCAGTCCATCAGAGCATCCTAGATGAAAACATGGCCTCTAAACTGAAAGCAGCCCAAAAAGCCTATGTTGGTTTTGAGGATTTGAAAACCAAACGGAAGCTTTCTGTAGCTGAGGCAGTAAAGGAGACCTGGCTTCCTTATGAGGCAGGCCAGAGGTTTATGGAGTTTCAGTATTTGACAGGAGGCCTAATAGAACCTCACAAAGGGCGTCGCATCAGCATTGAAGAGGCCATCCGGAAAGGCTGGCTAGATGGTAAAGGGGCACAGAAGCTGCAGGAATCCCGGAACCTACCAAAGAATTTGACCTGTCCTAAGACTAAGCTGAAGATCTCCTACAAAGAAGCCATGGATAACTGCATGGTGGAGGAAGGCAATGGAATGAAGATGCTGCAGGCCTCGTCTATCTCCAGCAAAGGAATAAGCAGCCCCTATAATGTCTCCAACCCTGGATCTCGCTCTGGTTCCAGGGCTGGTTCGAGGAGTGGATCTCGTAGGGGCAGTGTTGACTATACCTCAAGTTACTCCTACAGTTTCTCCTCAAACAGTACCACTTATTAAACACTCACGCTTAATGCA
Organism: Cyprinodon variegatus; assembly: GCF_000732505.1. Taxonomy (NCBI): domain Eukaryota; kingdom Metazoa; phylum Chordata; class Actinopteri; order Cyprinodontiformes; family Cyprinodontidae; genus Cyprinodon; species Cyprinodon variegatus. Next base: position 492,658 of record NW_015150833.1, read on the forward strand.
AACCAAATTATTGAGCTGTTTTCCAATTTTACTGTTTTCTTATTATGTTTTATGTTTAAACATAGCTGGGTTTATTGTTCAATGTTAATCAGTCTAGATTTATATAAGATTTGCTTGTTTTCAATTTCTTTATGGTAGGGTAGTTTGTAGTTGTGATATAAGCTGACATCTTTGTAGTAACATGTTTTTAACTTGCTACAAATAATTTTTACATACCATCTATGTTAAAATTATAAATTTAGCCTTGGTTTTTTTTTCTGTTCAAACTAACTTCACGCACCCAGTATAGCTGTAATCAATCATTTTCTACTCCTTTTTTTGTGTACTTTGTTGTAGCTTAATTCATATATATTTTGCAAATAATGTTTTTTTGTTTACTGCAAATGCTTATGTTTTGTTCAAATAAAAAAAAAAAAAAGTAAAATACTATTAACACTTGCAATCCAAATTAAGTAGTTGCAGAAAGTTCTACTAAATATGTACTAGTCTGGTGGCATGAGTGATGTGCTTATAAAAGAGGTGACTATGAGAAGAACAGTAATTTTGACAAAAAGTATTTTATTTTCTTTGTATTTTTGTTGTTTTTTACTAAACTTAGCCTCATTATTTGATTTTTTTTTAGCAACATTTATAAAGCTTTATTAATACACATTATTGTCTGTTTTTGTGGTCGGCAACTACTGATGTTTTCTTTGAATATTTGGAAAATAAAACGACTTACTTTAAATATTGTCTGTATGATTTGTCATAAATTCAAATAAAACTGGTTCAAAAAGTTCTCACGCATGTCTTAGCATCAATTTACAATTTACATATAAAGTAAATCTTTCCAGAAGAAATTATTAAGGCAAAAAATTTGTTACACCATGCCTATCCAAGGTAATTCTTTGCTTAACAATGAACTAAACACAGGTAAAAGAAAGTTACAAAACATTAAACATACAAAAATAGTAATTTTCCCAGATAAATATATTTATACAAGGTATTGCGATTCTATTATCTCTGGGAGTACTTTGCAGTGTTCTAAAAAAAAAAAAAGCTACAATAACTTAATGAGGGACTGTGTCCTTTTGGCTTGCTCACAGTATTGTTAGTTCTCATATTGAATAACCTTCCTGTCCTAAAAGGTTTATATTATGAAAGCATAAGTTTAAAAATCTGGTTCCCCTGCCTGAATTACTTTTATTTTAGTGTACGTTATTTTATGGACTATATTTAAAAATGTAAATGTAAAGTAAACCCCTTTAAGGTCCCACAATGGGGAAAGTCACGCTCTGCATTCTAACCCATCCCCTTGGGGAGCAGTGGCCTGCCATTGTGCAGCACCCGGGGAGCAGTGTGGGGTTGAGGGTTTGGAGATTGAAACGGGTACTTGCACCCCTCTCAGAGCACAAGCGCACTACGCTAACCACTAGGCCCACACTCCCAATACCACAATATTAATATTTTTATTGGCCCATCGTGTTTTACAATTTAATTCTTTGGGGTTTTTTTTGTTTTGTTTTTTTTTACAATTTTTCATTTAACAGTTTTTTTTTCTTTTAGTTGAATTATTTGTTAGATTAACTTTTTACTTCAGATTTTTGTGAACTTTTGAAAAGACCCACCCTCTCCATTAAAAAAAAAAAAAAGCACATGCACAACTCTGTACCCGCTCCGGAGAGGGAACACCTATTAAACGTGTGTGAGCCCAGTTCTCCATGTGCACTCTCTGTTTTAAAGTTGCTGTTTGCATCCCTCATAAAAGAGTACTTCCCAAAGGTAGATTTGCATTTTTTCCACTATGTCAGACTCACCACCGGTAAGTGAAAATAGGGACGAGCTTGTAGCCTTACATCAACATATCACCAGAATGGTTGACAATTAGGAGGACTGCTTATTTTGATGATCCACCCGGATAAAGAACATCCTCCACTCTCCATTTAAGTAAACCTTTGTTAAAGTAGTTTTGCTTTTGTAAGGTTCAATTCAATTCAGTTTATTTACATAGCGGCAAATTCACAACACGTCATCCTAAGGCACTTTACAGTTCAACCAGATCATACAGTCAAATTTATCAAAGGTTTCTGTCTAAGGAAAACCAGTTGATTGCATTGACTCATTGACTCAAATACAATCCCTCACACTAAGCATGCTTGTAGCGACAGTGGAAAGGAAAAACTCCCTTTTAACAGGAAGAAACCTCCAGCAGAACCAGGCTCAGTGTGAGCAGCCATCTGCTGAGGCCGACTGGGGTTCAAGGAGACAGAAGCAGAGACACAAAAAGCAGCTGCAAAAGGCGGCCCGTCCAGGAAACACACAGCCAGGCAGACGAGCTCCGAGCCAGCTCCCATGCCAGAGGACGAAGAGAGCACATCCAGCCAGTCACGGTGAGAGAAACAGGACCACACTGGAAAACAGGCCGATCTCCAGCATCAATAAACAAAGGTGTTGATGGAAGCAGCACAGCTGATGTTTCTCTCCAGGATGGCGTCACAGCCAAACAGGAACAGACGAGGCAAAGCTACTCTGAGGAAAAGCAGAGAGAGCAGAACGTTAGAGATTGAACTAACAGATTCTGCAGAATAGGAGAATAGAGAGAGAATGAAGCAGAATGATGAAATGGGGGTCCCTATGTTCTCCAAAATTCTAAACCTATAGCTGCATAACTATAGAGATAGCTCAGGATAACCTGAGCCACTCTAACTATAAAAAGTTTAAAGCCTTAAAAGTAGACAGGGTGTCTGCCTTACGGACTAAAACTGGAAGTTGGTTCCACAGGAGAGGAGCCTGATAACTAAAAGATCTGCCTCCCATTCTATTTTTAGAAATTCTAGGAACCACTAGTAAACCTGCTGATTGAGAGCAAAGTGCTCTGTTAGGAACATAAGGAACAATCATATCTCTGATATCAGATTGAGCTTTGCCATTTAAGGCTTTATATGTGAGAAGGAGGATTTTAAATTCTATTCTGGATTTAACAGGAAGCCAATGAAGAGAAGCCAGGATAGGAGAGATATGATCTCTCATTTTCATTTTCATCAGAACTCTGGCTGCAGCATTTTGGATCAGCTGAAGGCTTTTAACTACAGTTTGTGGACTTCCTGATAATAAAGAATTATGATAGTCCAGCCTTGAAGTAACAAATGCATGGACTAGTTTCTCAGCATCACCCCTGGACAGGATATTTCTAATTTGGACAGGATATTTCTAATTTTTGCAATATTCCTCAGATGAAAGAAGGAAATTCTAGAAACCTCTTTGATATGGGATTTAAATGAGGTTCTGACAACTAACTAAATGTAACAATGTAGATCGAGAGTTGGATGAAGTTAAGACACTAATCAAATTAAAATAATGATGGTCACAACTAGATAGGCTAATTCTGTTAGTTGCAAATAGCATTTTTTGGTTTGTCTCTGATTTTAGGTGGAAACAAATCATTCTGTGCTTCCATTTATGCTGTTTTGCAAAAAGAAATGCCAAATTTGTTTTGTTAACCATGGTCGGTTGTTTCCTTTTGTGATCATACAAAATTTGACTTATTTAAATAAAGACACACTTTACATTATAATGTTTACCAAGCCTAAAAACTAAAAGTACTGTTTATATTGTTATGTTTGCCACTTTTGCTTCCATAAGGCCAGTGTTATATAAAAACATGATTAAATGTTAAATTCAGGCATTGTGTTCAGGGATAAAATTGTACCATTAATTGTCACTGTGTCATAAAAAAACTGTCATTTGTTCTTTGTTGTATTTTATTTGTAGAAACAACTTTAATATAGTGTTGTTTCCATTACCAGCCACTGTCATTTAAAAAGTATTTTCATATGTCCTATATTTGCTTTTGATATTTTGCAGCATCAAGTGTGCACAAATGAGGGCCAGTGTACTGCAATTCTTAGATATGGTCAACATGTCAGAATAACATAATTAGTTAATAACTGCATGTATACATGAAAAGGTCAATCCTCATTTGATTCAGCTACATGGGACTTGGGACAAATAAAAAACCTCCAAGATCAAGGAGCAATTTTTCTATTCCTGATAGTGTCTCATGTTAATTAGACATTTGCATTTTGACAAAAAAAAAAAAAAAAAGATTGTTTCAGATCATTTCAGTTACTCTTGTTGTGTAAAGTGTTTTCTACTTTGCTTAAAACATAAACATGGAAATATGTTAATGGCTCTTTTACTTAAAATAAAAAATTTATATTGTTTTGCATGTATGAAGCATTTTAGATGAGAAACTATCTTATAATGTGATGTACCATAACTAGTAAAGGTTAAACACCAGGGGCGTAGCGAGAACATTTTTTATAAGGGTGGCCAGGCAATAAGCAATGTACACTGAGGGGTGGCCGAAAGTAGATAGGCACCAAAACCTCTCGGTCAATCTACACTTTTCCAACAGGAAAATTAACAAGCAAAACATCCTTATTTTCTAAATAAGGACAAACTATACTTTCATACTGCCTTTGCTAACAAATAGGCGAATATATTCAAACATCTGTGGTTTCTAGATAAAAGGTATAGTGGATCAAATTCTTTTAGGTTTGAGTTTTATTTAGCTGCTTTTATCAGTAATTACTCTGCATAAAATTTAAATTGATAAGTACTAATGTCTACACAAAGTTTTTTTTTTTAAATCGATATGTATCTATGATTTTACTGAAAACTAAATGACTTGCAGAGACACATCATTTTCTCTTTACCCCATTAAACACAAAATCTATTTCTGCTTGGATTCTGTACTTATCTTCTTTAATGTTAGTATATTGATGTGTATTATTAACCAAAGTGTTTTTGCTGTCAAGTAACTGTTAGTATATGAAAAAATTTAAAGTTTTGAATATTCCACTTGAGAGTATTATTGTTGCCACTATCTGTATTAGAGAGAAATAAATGGTAGGGGTGGCCAAGGATTGGCTAAGGGTGGCCATGGCCCCCCATCTAGCTCCGCCCCTGTTAAACCAACGACCAAAGTTTAGTTTCTTCTGTGGGGGATGGCTGTTAGAGAAGGGATGGTGAGAACAAATGGAGGGAGGCAGAGGGAGGAGGCCTCAGAGAGGGGAGGTAAAGGAAAAAGGGGGCGGGATTAAGAGGAAAAAAGTCTCCACAGCGCGGTGGGAAAACTATCCTTTGCTAGAACTTGTGGTGGGTTTAACATATCACTGTCTGTGCTGGAGGAGTTGAACTCTACGGAATATTTAGGAGCCGAACAAATACTTACATTTTTCACCTTGAAGAAAAGGAAAAAAGCAGAGGAGAGCTAGAGGATTGTTATGAGAAAATAAAGGCCCCTGGGATCACATTCCAGCAGAGCATAATGAAGCTCTCAGTGCGCTCTGCGCCTGTATGACGGGCGGAGCGCCGTTTGGATCTCAGCGCACTCATTCTCTGTCAGCACCTTTGACTGACTCAACTATATAGACCAGACTTCAAGCTTCTCCTCAAACGGTAAGCCACGTTTTCTGCGTTTTCTTCTTTTTTCATGGCTCAGGGGGTGATTTAAAGTCTGGTCAGTAATTAACTTGAGATTTTCTGACTCTTTTAATGGTTTATTGCTAACTTTTTGGGATAGTTTGTAACATTTTCTCGATTACATTGGACAAACTTTGGTATATCCCTTTAACCAGTGAGCAGAAATCATGGCACAATTTGCAACTCTTATTATGGACATCACCTGAAATATGTTTAAGTGGGTTTAAAAGTCAGATAAATTACTGTAGCTAATTAGAAAGAGAACTTGTTGGGATTTGTTTTATATAATTTTCTACTTAATATGAAAAGGTCCCATTAAGAGTATTTAATAAAATTCCTTTCAGCCTGGCTGGACCCTCATTTATTGAGGTGAATTAACTGTAATTCGAGGTTTCTTGATGTCTTTGGGTTCTGGTTCACTAAGTATCCTTTTTTTTATATATATATATATACCTATAATGTAAAACATATGGGATCGTGCTTGAGAACGACTTGCCCCCTCAAGTTTGTAAATATGGCTCACAGAAACAAAAGGCATTACATTCCCTTTGTTGTTTGGAGTTCTCCCACTGGATAGATCATGGAGGAAAACACATTTTCTTTCTTCTTTTCTTTTTTTTTGCTCAAGCTACAGCTGCTTTGCGGTATTCGTGTCCTGAGGGCTATGCTTCTTGGTTCAGCCATTGTTGATGACTTGTACAAGTGTGCTTACATCACAGCAGCTACAGCCTCCATCACCTGGATATCAGACGCGCACCTGCATCCACACCCTTATGCGCACCTTTCTTCTAAGCACCACAAACCGTTTGTTGTTCTTTACATTTCCTAAACAAAACTCTTTTAGGATTTCCCTTTGCTTAAAAAGTATTTTATTTAAATTTAAATTACAGTTTGAGCGTTTGTTTTAAACCTTAAGCTTATGTTTGAAAATACTGTGTTTATGTCCATTAACAAACAAACACTGAGAAAAACAACAACAACACAACTGGGTGGTGAAACTTTTTCCAAAAATAAAATGTTTTAAAAAAGAACAATAAAAGAAAAATCCAAACAAATTCTACTATTGTTTCTATTTGAGTCAATGACATCAGAACAGACACTGGAAATGAGTTAGTAAACACTATATTTTAATTTTTACCTTGTCAAACTAAGGAAATTGGTGTTCATTTTACTTCAAGCTATCTTCAACTCACTTTACATCAATGAAATAAAAAATACAGCTAGTACAGTTGCTAATTTTCTCTTGGTTCTGTGTTTTTTTTTGTTGGATGAGGGGGGGAACTAGGGGCCTATTGTAGGGCTGAAACAATTAATTGTAATAATCTGGATCAATCAAATTTTGAAATAATCACCAACTAATTTAGTGCTTGATTAATTGTTAGTTGGAGTATAGAGACTCTTAAAAGTGCCTTTAGCTGACAGAGCGACCTACCTTGAGGAGCAATTTTACCAAAATTGTAAAAAAAAAAAAAAAATATGTGAACATTTTGCATTTAGGATAAAAAATAACTTTTTCATCGGTCAATATGCTCTATCCAGAACTCCTAAAGTGGGAAAGGTTTAGTTTCACCTGGTTTCATTTTGCAAAAAGTCTTCTTTTCGAAAAATAATAGTTTATTATGCTTAGCTATAATACATGGTTTGTATTTTCAGTTTAATGAGATAATTTCTTTATTATTTGTGTATTATCCCATGTTCGGTTGCAAACTTTATTGGTATGAAAAATGTACTGATATATATAAAGGACGTACTTTGTGTTGTGACAGATATTTTAGAAAGTGTATGTTGGGCAAAATGTAAATTTTTTTTTTGATTTTTATTTTGTTAGGGGCTGAAAAAAAAATCATCATAAGGGCAGAAAATGGTTTTCTTCAGATACGCTTGCCTGTAATAAATGACGATATAGTTTCACTGCATGCAGTCAAAGCTCATTCTAAACTGGTTTACCCTTTATGTTTAAATTATAAAATTACTCACATTGGGTTTTTGTTTATGGTTTGCTTCTTGCCTCTGGTGTTTACCCCGAATGAGGCCATAATGAACATATTTATATTGCAAATTTTAAAATCAAACAAGGTTGAGCATTGCTCTGTCATTCTAATTAATGCAAATATTAAAGCGGTAACACAGAGTTTTCTGCTGATATTCATGGTGGGGCTAACTAGGTGCTATCTTGTAATGTTTAGTGTAACTTTGCTTTAAATTGTTGAAAGGCCTTTCCTTATGAAATTCGGCTGTTCTTGTTTTTCCAAGTCAAACTGGTTGTTAAATGGGTGATACATTTTTTTTTCCTGATCTATGTATATCTTTGGTTTGTTCTAAAGTAAAGCTCAAAATTTTGCAGCAGCAGTGTTGAATAGGCTACATTATATCTAAATGAGGGATTTGAATAAAACCTACAAATAAAAATTGGGGGAAAAAAAATATAAGTTGATAATTCTATCATACGTTGGTTTATGTATCAAGAGGGTTAGGGGTTAGAGGTACGTTGAAGTGGAAACTTGTAGAGGGTTGGATATTAAGCTAAATTAAAAATATTAACAAAGTAGAAAACCACATGGGGAGATTCCAACATGAAATGTTTTCTCCCTTTCACAAAACAAATCTAAAGTTAGTTTGATTTTTACAGAAAAAGACTGCCGATATTTTGATGCTCTAATCAAAAGAATGGTTTCTCGAATGGATCTTTTTATGATAAAGGATGGCAATTAGGAATAAAGGCAGCAGCTAAATGAGTTATCCTGATTGTGTGGTCTGGCAAAGGGTCGTGCTCTGTAAATTTAAGACTGTGACTGTTGAATCGGATGAAGAACCAGTATATTACATTTTGTCACTGCCTTGCTGCAGGAGGCAATTTGGTTGACATGTGTAAGTCATTAAACGGAGCAAAGATTGTAGAGAAGAAAAGGGAATGAAGGCAATAAAGGGGCAAACATAGTAGGAAGGAGGGAAACGAGACTGGTCGAGTAGAGTGGGAACGTAATCCATTTTGGATCACATTCCACCATGACCTTGGAACAGAAAATGGTAATTAGGGAGTTCTTTGGGAAGCTCTGGGAGTGTAAAAATCTTAAAGCTGCCGTTTGTGCTTAAAAATGTTTTTTTGATACAGTGAGACCAGTACTAAAGTTGGAGGGTTACAAAATAAATGTGCTAAAAATACCAGACACCCACTTCTGTGACATTTTTTCAGTTGCTGTCTTGGTTTGTTTATTTCAGTTCTTCAAGCTTGAATGGGTGTCAAAGCCACAGCATAAACATACTGAGGCCCTGACAGGAAAAGGCCAGAACAAACTGTGGCCTTGTCCTTCTGTCTACTCTTACTCTAGTCATGGTGGACTAGTTGGTACCCCACAATATTGAAATGCAGACTTTTTTAACATATGAACTTAGATTAAGTTCGGAAAGTAAAAAGATTTATTGTTTTAGATAGCTGATAGACGGAAGCATAAAAATATCTATTATTCATTGAAAAACTCATTTGATTACAGTAAGTTCTTAATCAGAAAAAAAAACTTATTTGTGCAGGAAAAACATGCTGGAAATTTCCTTCACGTTGCTAAAGAATAAAGTTGGAAACACAATTACACACAGTCCAGTAACCATATGGGAGGCAACCAACCTATTTGGATATTTATAGATCTAAGTTTTGTTATGTTTGCAGACATTTTGGAGATTGTAGTTCTCCCAAGAAAACAGTGTTCTAAGCTAAATAACCCTGATTTTTCACAACATGCAAAGCAGATGCAAAATCCACCATCCTTTACTGAAGCTAGACTGCAGGATAGTTGCATGCTGAGAGTATGCAGAAATTTACTTCAGAACTTACTCTGGATTGCCACAAACCTTAATTAGTGAAATGGGGTTAGGGTGTATCCAATAAATCATGTCAAGGCTAGGGCTGAACGATTTGGCAAAAATAAAAATTGGGATTATTTTCAGTGTTGCAGTTTTTTTAATTCTTTTTCAAAATTGTCTATTTTTTTAAATTTCTGTGCAATGACCGGAAACCTTTAGATGTTTCAATCCAGGGTTTTTTATTTTTTTTATTTTTTTATGACCTTGAAAGCATTCTTCTCCAGCGTCAATTGTTGCAAAACTTTACTCTAACCTTTGTTTGGAAAAGTGCTTACTTCTACTTGTATGCATAGATCTACCTACTAGCGGGAAGTCTGTTTGGTTTTTTATAGTACCAAACCCACTTAAAACAGATAACCACCACCTAAAGGACTAGAGAGAGAGAAAGAATCTGTCTCTTGTCTTGATAAATGTAAAGTGACCAAATGTGATTGCCTCCGTGATTTGAAAATTGCCTTTTCTTAAATCGGATTATATTGCATATGCAATCAACTGCCCAGCCCTTGTTAAGAAAGCTAGAAAATAAAATCTCTCTCAAAGCCCTACTTACTAATGTCACTTATTTACTTAGCCCCTTTGTACCCCTCTGGTACTTCTATATCTCACACTTTGTATTGATCTGCAACAATTTTGTAACAATGTATGAAATTATAATTATAGAACATGCCCAGATCTCTTATTTTTTTTATCATTTGATATATTTTATGTTGTATAAGCAGAACTGTATGAAATAGGAGCAGATAGACTACTTTGATTACAGTTAGCAAAACATATTCAAACCTTTTATAATTTCCATTTGTATCATGTTATCACAATGAGACCCCAATATGTTTATCACAAGACCCATTTTAAGATTTTTAATTTGACTTATTATCAGTTAAATGAATGTCAGAATGCAAAGTGACGTAAACTACTAAAGTACATCATGGACACCATTTGACCAGCTCTCAACTGATGTTAGAATCAACAGGCTATTTATAAATTATATGTCTAACCATGTGTCCCCCTGATTTTATCTGCTGGTTGACCTGCTCAAAGAAAATTGTATATTTATACAGGGTTGGTCTTATATAAAGTGTGTAATTGATTAAATGAGTGTTTTTAACATGCATGCTCCTCCTTAAAGCACATGCATATATTTAGTGTGAAACTGGAATGTTTAGATTTTTTTTCTCCTGTACTGTTAAGGGCAATTGAAAGGATAGCATTGGAAGCAACTTCTAAGTACTGGTCATGCATGTGTAAACGTGGCTGACAACTCCAGCACAGCCTAGTCAAGCACTTACCTGCAGGGTGGTTGAAGTATCTGGAGTCAGACACACCCTAATCCCCAACATCCTGACCTTTAGGAAACCTGTTTCAGCTTGCTCGCCATTGCCCTGGCAACCTGTCTCTTGAATCTTGCTTGCCTGGCTGACAGACTATTTTACCAGCCTAGTTCTTAGTCCCATGGGTGGGCTCTGGATTTTTGAACCTTTTCACAGCTTACTCTGAGCCTTTGTGAGTTAATGTTGTGCTTCAAACTAGAAACAAAAGCAGTCAGGGCAAATTAAAGACCAATTATCTGTGTTTGCGTGCTGAGGCAGGTACGTCTGAGTGAGAGAAGTAGGAGGGTTTTGTAGAAAAGATTGGTATAGTGCCACAGTACCAGCTCACCGAGTAGTGAACTTTATATTTTAACATTGGGTAGAACTTTGCACCTCTGTGGGAATGATTCGAACTAAGTAGAACCGTAAATATTGATGGGAAATTTGGAAGGTATATTTATTTTGCTATGTTTATGCAGTATTGATTTGGGTTTCCTTATTACTGAAACACATTAAGTGCCTATTTTGACTATTAAAAGTGGTAAATTTATACTCTTGTTTTAGAATGTGGTCAGAATAGGTAAAGGCTATTAATGTCATTTATTACCAATTATAAAATTACATATTTATGTCCACATTTTTTTTTCTTAAAACTAAAGTCGTTCCCAATCTCTAAGTCAACCTCTAAACTCTTTCAACAAACCAATGCTTTTTCCTCTGGGGTTGGTTGTAGCTCTAACGTTGGATTAAGCATTGTCATTCTCCCATTAGCCACATTTGTCTCGATTCCTCGCCTGTTGGGAACCCCTTTTTTAAAGATGCAACGGGTAAAGTTAAAGCTTTAACTATGTCCAACGACAGTAAAAGAAATGGGTGTGTTCAACCAATTTGGACTTTCTAAAGGTAATTTTCCTAGATCTTCAGTTATAGTAGCAAAACTGATTTTTTTCTGCAATGATTAATCTGGGTGTCAGAAACATTCCTGAAAGAAGTTGTTCCATTTTAAGATCATATCATTAATCGATCATCTGCTGCAAATGTACAGGTGCTGGTCATAAAATTAGAATATCATGAAAAAGTAGATTGATTTCAGTAATTCCATTTAAAAAGTGAAACTTGTATATTATATTCATACATTACATACAAACTCATATATTTCAGATGTTTATTTTGTTTAATTTTGATGATTACAAATGACAACAAATGAAAATCTCAAATTCATCATATCAGAAAATTAGAATATTGTGAAAAGGTTCAAAATTGATGGCCCCTGGTGCCACACTCTAATCAGCTAATTAACTCAAACCACCTGCAAAAGCCTTTAAATGGTCTTTCAGTCTAGTTCTATAGGCTACACAATCATGGGGAAGACTGCTGACTTGACAGTTGTCCAAAAGACGACCATCGACACCTTGCACAAGGAGGGCAAGACACAAAAGGTCATCGCTAAAGAGGCTGGCTGTTCACAGAGCTCAGTGTCCAAGCACATTAATAGAGAGGCGAAGGGAAGGAAAAGATGTGGTCGAAAAAAGTGTACAAGCAAGAGAGATAACCACACCCTGGAGAGGATTGTGAAACAAAACCCATTCAAAAATGTGGGGGAGATTCACAAAGAGTGGACTGCAGCTGGAGTGAGTGCTTCAAGAACCACCACACACAGACGTATGAAAGACATGGGTTTCTGCTGTCGCATTCCTTGTGTCAAGCCACTCTTGAACCACAGACAGCGTCAGAAGCGTCTTGCCTGGGCTAAAGAGAAACAGGACTGGACTGCTGGTGAGTGGTCCAAAAGTCATGTTCTCTGATGAAAGTAAATTTTGCATTTCCTTTGGAAATCAAGGTCCCAGAGTCTGGAGGAAAAGAAGAGAGGCACTTCATCCACGTTGCTTGAAGTCCAGTGTAAAGTTTCGACAGTCAGTGATGGTTTGGGGTGCCATGTCATCTGCTGGTGTTGGTCCATTGTGTTTTCTGAGGTCCAGGGTCAACGCAGCCACATACCAGGAAGTTTTAGAGCACTTCATGCTTCCTGCAGCTGACCAACTTTTTGGAGATGCAGATTTCATTTTCCAACAGGACTTGGCACCTGCACACAGTGCCAAAGCTACCAGTACCTGGTTGAAGGACCATGGTATCCCTGTTCTTAATTGGCCAGCAAACTCTCCTGACCTTAACCCCATAGAAAATCTATGGGGTATTGTGAAGAAGAAGATGCAATACACCAGACCCAACAATTCAGAAGAGCTAAAAGCCACTATTAGAGCAACCTGGGCTATCATAACACCTGAGCAGTGCCACAGACTGATCGACTCCATGCCACGCCGCATTGCTGCAGTAATACAGGCCAAAGGAGGCCCAACTAAATACTGAGTGCTGTACATGCTCATACTTTTCATGTTCATACTTTTCAGTTGGCCAACATTTCTATAAATCCTTTGTTTTTATTGGTCTTCAGTAATATTCTAATTTTCTGATATGATGAATTTGAGATTTTCATTTGTTGTCATTTGTAATCATCAAAATTAAACAAAATAAACATCTGAAATATATGAGTTTGTATGTAATGTATGAATATAATATACAAGTTTCACTTTTTAAATGGAATTACTGAAATCAATCTACTTTTTCATGATATTCTAATTTTATGACCAGCACCTGTATTGTTCCACCACATCCCACATGGACTCTATGTTGTGATAAGCTTACATTATAGTTACATTATAGTTACACACAGCCATATAGGAACAGTAAACATGTTGCATGTTTTTCATTGCCCAGACTGATGAGCTGGTTGCAATTGGCTTCAAGAGCCGACAACTTTTGAGCCCAGGGATGGGATTGTTCACACCTAGCTTGTAACAAGTGGTTCTGTGAGCAGCTTCCTTCTCTTACAACAATGCTTTTATGTATACATGACTGATGCACATAGGGTATTTTCATTGTATCAGACCTTTCTTTGTTATTTGAATCAGTGGTTCCCAAACTTTTTTAGACGCCCACCCTTGTGGTCCCAACCAGGTTAGTGCATCCCTGATACCCCGAATTTTTAAAGAGGACACAAAAATGTTTTTAAACAAAACAAAGCTTTTTTTGTTTTGTTTTGTTTGTTTTTTTAGGCAGCATGTTGAATCCTGCTTAAATAACCAGAACACACATTGAGACAAGAACGAAAAAAATTGCAGTTACAATAACATAAACCTGTCATCATAAAACCTTATGGAAATCCTTTGGAAATTAGAACTGTTTTTTTTTTTTTATTTAAATTGTAATAACGTACCAACAGGATCCTGAGGATTTTCATGTGCAGTGAAATAAATAAAGATACACCTGGATCAGTCAAACCTCCACAGAAAACCTTAAATGTCTCTAAAGGGGGATTCAGACTGAATTGGATCATCTAGCTGTGTTTGTTTTCTCACTTTGTTTATTTCATGTATCTGCTCCTCAATCTAAGACTCACAATTTACACCACAAAATAGAAACTTTGATTTGTGTCCTATGATGACAGAGACAAATTTGATATAGAGGTATAGAATAACAAAAACAGAGAGAGAGATGGCCTTGATAAAGCTTTTATTAATCAGATAAATAAGATGTTACTTCCTGATTGTTTCACAGCAGTTACATTCCGGAGCTAGAGATGCCCATGGCAACACATCTCAGCCATTTGACTGATTAAATAGTTTTGATAACAAGCACTTGCATGTGACTACTCACAATTAGCTGCTGAGTGTTTCAAATAGGCAAAGCAAAAAAAGCATTGTATTGTAATGCTATGACGCATTGCTGGTCATTCATGTCTAAAAGCCTCCAGGCATAGCTGGACTAGGCAGTAATAATTTTTGCTTATTCTTTTTGTTTTAAAATTTCAGGGTTCTCAAAATGATCGAGCAAAATGGACGATTATCATTACCTTCCAAAATGTTTGCTCAATAAATACGTTTTATATCCCTAATCAGTGTGTCACTACAATGAGTAACTGTCACCATAAAAAAACTTTCAAGTCATGTACGAATTTTAAACAAAATGGACACCTTTATAGGATCAATTTTACCAATCTTATTGTAATTTATACAAGGTTCCCAAAGTGCTTGATGATATGTTTTTCAGTATCTTATCCGTTTTCTGTTTTCCCTTGATTATCACATGAGAAATTGTCTAAATAAGCCACTTGTTTCCACAACCCTCGAGGACCTCGACCAATGCACACTCTGTTTCCACAGTGTGTATTGGTCACAGCCCAGTTTCCCTGAGAGATGACCTCTTCACGTGGCCCATTTCATTCCAATCCAAGGGTTGGTTTAAGCCATGACTACACTGTCCCCTATTTATTACTACCCCACTGTGCCCTCTCAGAAAGATGAACTGTAGCCTATAGTTGCCTTACACATGATTCCGGATCATAGGCTCATTTTTTATTTATTTATATTTTTTATTTATATTTATAAGACCCTATGAACTGTGAAGAATTGATGTTTGTCCATTGTATATTGTTTTACTTTGCTGGGCAATGATCTTGAGACATATTTGAGTAACCTTTGGTTTCTTGCAAAGTTATTTGATTTCTGTGGGTTAAGGAATGGGGATTCTGTAGGGCTTGTTTTAGCACATCCCAGAAATGCTAAGTTGGATTGAAACCTGGAGTACTTCAGGGTTGCGTCGGAGCCCTGGGCTTGTTATTTTTCACTGCCATCAAGGAAACTAATTAGCTTGGAGGAGTACGCTTATTCTTCATTAATATTTAACAGCTTCTAAAGGGTTCTAAATATGTGACTTCACATAAATGCTGAAAGCAATGTGGGCCATCTGCAGCACACTGTTGCAACAAAATGGACATAGTTCTCCTCTTCAGTATTTTTGACCTCGTGGGTGACTGGGTATGTTCAAACCTTTTACCTTTACTTTTTTTTTAAACTCACTTCATATTATAATTTCAATCCCAGAGTGCATACAATAAAACAGCATGCTCTTTTTTTAGCCAACAAACAGTGCAGCTTCAAGGAAATGATAAGATACTAACATAAAGCATCTGTCTGTGGAGCTTCACATCCAGTTGCGTAGACTGAACTTTTCAAAGCTTGACAATGACCTGGATGACTGAGAATCTTCACAGATATCTCTATGTGGAGTTTGGAGGGGTAAATGATGACTGGATCTCTAGGGTCGGGACCGCAGTTGCAGGAAGTTCATATCTATGAACGGGGAAATGCCACCACCAAGGGATTTATAATTAGGTTGAACTGAAAATCTTTTTTTTTTTTTCTCTCTATCTCTTTAAGTTGTTTTGTTTTTTCCTTTGTCACTGTTGCTTTGACTTGATTTGCTGTGGTCAAGTAATTCAGTACCTCTGTTATGATGCTCCTTTCTCTCTGCAGATAAGTAGTAATTATCTTTCCTGTGCTAAAAAGGCATTGCTTAGTTTCAACCAGTACAGTACCTATGACACATTCCGCTAGCCGTTGCTCTGTAAACAAAGCATCCTCTATCTTGCTATGTGGAGTTTAAGTCATTCTCCAGAGATATCTGCGGGAAACTTGGTCACAATGACTAAAGCAGGGGACTTTGACCATTAAATATTGACTCAAGTAAAGTCACCTGCTTAAAATGGAACCGTTGTGAGAGAACTAATGTGCTTTGTCCTTTGTAAACGGTTTAATATGTATGTCTTTTTTTTTTTAAAGGATTAAAAGAAAAAGATTCATAATGGAGGAGGGCTACGAGCTCGACCTCACCTATATCACAGAGCGGATCATTGCTGTCTCCTTCCCTCGTGGCTGCTCCGAGGAAATCTACTCGCACAACCTAAAGGATGTCACGCGAATGCTCAAGTCTAAGCATGCAGATAATTACCTGGTCAGTGTTGATCCTCTATTTTAGCCTTAAATATTAGAAAAAAGTCATGTAATGTCAAACTCACGTACAGTATTGATTCAATCTAATACTGAAGGGTTTTTATCTCAGATATTAAAATACGAGTAATAAGTTATTAAGCATAAAGTTAAGTATTAAGACTTTATATTTCACTTATGGTTAAATAAAGAAGTAAATGAGTAAATGCTTATTTTTAGTCTGTGGTGTGCTGTTTTTCTTAGATTATTAATCTGTCAGAGAGAAGGCATGACCTTACCAAGATGAACCCAAAGGTAATGGTCTATGGCTGTATTTCTTCTGTTTTATCAAGTTATCTTATCTCATCTACATATTATGTTGAAAACCAAGATAAGTAGTGAAAGAATGTGTTCATCATGATATTTGATTTTCTTTAGACTTTGGACACAGGTTGGCCAGACCTACATGCCCCTCCGCTGGATAAGATCTGCACCATCTGTAAGGCCATGGAGAGCTGGCTGAATGCTGATCCTTTACACGTGGTTGTTATACACTGCAGGGTGAGCGTCAATTCAATGTTTTGGGTATATTCAGGTCTTGCTACCATTGCAATTCCATAAAATATGACAACCAATCTGTTGCCTGATTATATATACATCATGAGGTAACTGTTTAATTTCTAGGAATAATGTGATTTAATGGTGTATGTTAAAAATAAAAGGCTTATAAACCAAATAACCAAGGGTCTGAAAGATAAAGAGATAATGAAGTGAAAACCATGAAAATCACCTTGAAATCTAAAATTTTAATCTAATTAGATAAGAATTTCAACATAAATATATCAAAAATATTTGCTAGGATGATGAGACTGTGATCATTGAAAGTGAACCTAAGATCTTTGTACCTTGATAAAATAGCAAGCTAAGTCTTGAAAACTCTTATACCCCATTTACACTAGCCCTCTGAAACCGATCTATGCCGAGTTCGGAACAAGCTTTGATCAGTTATGCCATTTACACATCACTCTAGCACTGTTCCTTCCCTCCAATTGGCTATTGGCTATTTGATACTGCAGCTCTCAAGGCAGGAATAATGCAAACAAAAATTGAGGCGCCCATAACATTCAGAAACTTATGTTTGTTTATATTAGTGATATTTCGTCATTTGAGGAATGTCAGGCGAAGAAGGCATCCTTCTCGTTCTCGGCATCATCCCAGGACACACTAGGCACTTTTGATGCCATTTATTGTTCATAGAGTGAGAAGAAGTGAACTTTGAATTGCAAAACCGGACATCTTCAAGTTGTTACAACAAGTTGAAGATCGGCGTTGTTTGACAAAGAGGACAGGCTATTTAAGCACTGAATATTTGAGCTTAAAATTAAAATTGTTAACACTTGATGCAACAGTGCCACATATCTGTTAACCCCCCCAAAATGGATATCTAGGGACAAAAAATATTTATTTGTGCAAAAAGAAGATCACAGTACTGGCTTATATATTCCTAAGTGGTATATTCACACGTTAGTGGCATAATTGGGATTATTAAGGCAAAATTTCATGGTTGTTGACTTTTAAGTTCTAGTGTTTTTTTAATTTACTGTTTCTATTTAAGAACCATTGTTATATAATATAGTACCGCAACACAAAATCACACTCAGGCACATTATTGAAAAAACAAAGTCCTGTTTAATTGCCCTAAAAATCTTGGTGACAAAGTAATCTCTTAGTTTTCTTCTCTACTAAAAACTGTTTTTCCATTACAATAATTATTATGCATGGTTTCTACTAATGAAAAAAAAGTTTTCTCTATTTATGTTGTGTTTTCGATCATAGGGTATTTGTTAAAGTCATTGGTGGATGCTGTACAATTTCTTAGCATTTTGTCTTGCAAATCCTTGTGACTAACATTTTCAACTTAAATTAAAATGTTTGGTTGTTTTAAATGTATGTCTTGGTAAGTGAAGTATTCAGCTGAAAACACGAAAATAAAATAATATGCATATTAAAAAGATGGAGCATTTTGTTAAAATATGATATGTTATTTTTCAAACACTTTAAAATAGACTAAAACCACATATGTGCTGAATCATTCTTTGTCATGTCCTGTTTTTGTTTTTTCTTTAGGGTGGCAAGGGTCGAATTGGTGTTGTCATTTCCTCCTTTGTGCATTTCACTGACGTATCCGCCAGGTAACCACAATCAACGTTGTGATTCATGAGCGTTACTATAAATTCCTCCTTTCTTCCCCCTAAGAGTCCAGATTTATCATAACATACATGCCCTCACTCTTTGTGTTAACCGAAGAGCAAGCCATAACAATTCCTACAGACTCATTCTGTTTGGACCAAAAGCGGTGTCATTGCTTAACCACATTTGATTTATCTACCTCCTTTAATTTTGCCCTAAGGTGACTTGGAAAAAAGAACTCAAACAAAAGTTTCCTCTTCTAGAGTCAAAAGAAAACCACATTTGAGCCATGAATCACCCAGGATTGAATTTCATGAATCAGCTCAGAAGCATGTGTTTACCCTGTGATGTCCTTTGGCCAGGGTGTCTGTTTTGAGAAACCCAGACTCAAAAACAAAACCCATGTTGGTTTCTTTTTCAAACTTTGCCAGTAAGAAGCTATCAGAAGGTGAAAGGAGACCTAGCTCTGAAAACATGCCAGATTTTTTCAATATAAAAAAGAAAGATAACACATCAGGATCAAAGCATGTGGAGTATAACTTGTAAAATCAAGTTAAAAACAAAAAACGTTTTACAAAGATAAAAAAATATTATTCTGTTGCATAATTGTCAATACCTTGAAATCTAGCCTTTTTTTGAGTTGGGTATATCTAGGCATTAGTTACCCAAATATGCCATAAATCAGTCAGATTTGGACTTTCTTTAGATCACCTCCAGAAATTGGCTTTAGGTTGGGTCTGGTTGGAGGTTTTCTAAAAACTTAAAGTGTTCTTCTGTTGCTGTTTTATATCACCTGGAGAAAATACTCTGAAAAATTTGCTCATTCCCTGAATTTGGACATTTTTCTACCCTTTTCCTGACTGATCACGTCTAATATTGTGATTCCTGTAATGCTTTGGATACTCTCCATTGCCTGTGGTATGAGGTGTAAGAAAGACATGTCACAAAAAGGCTTCTAAAACAGCTAAACTTAATATGTGGATAATCACAGACAATTTAAATAATGGAAGGAATGTACTAACTGTTATGTAAAAGGTTTGAATGTGGTCATTAAATATTGATATATTTAAAAGCCATTATAGTAATTTAGCACTGTGGCTCCTTTCTGCATATGAAAAAGACTATGTTGAATGAGCAATATGGTAAAGATTTGATAAGCTATGTTTCTAAGCTGTGTTTGTCCCTAATTGGCAGAGAGTAGTTCACTGGGCTGAATGTATCAGACAGAGGAAGTGGAGGGAAAATGGTAAACCAGATTTCGAAAGCAGCAAATTAAGAGGGGAGCAGAGCCAGACAAGCAGGGGTCCACAGAATATGCAATGGGGGACTGTTGGTTTTAGGTCCGTCTGAATAAGCCAAGCTGTGCACACACTCGGGCCTCTCTCTGTCCCACTCTGTTTACTTTAGGCTGACATTCTCTTCCTCTCTGCTGGAATCCTCTGCCTCTCAACTTACTTTCCCTCTTTTTAGACATGTGTATATGTCTGCTGTGCTTTAACTAAAGTTAGGGTTAACACTATCATAATCAATGTAATCATTCTGTTGAGTCATAATTGCCTAAATGTGTAAAGCGAGTCTTTCTGTCTCCATCAAAGTGCTGATCAGGCATTGGACCGCTTTGCCATGAGGAAATACTACGATGATAAGGTCTCAGCTCTGATGACACCTTCGCAGAAAAGGTAAGACCTTTTACACAGCCGTACCCTTCCATTTAGAGGCATACTGTTTGACTTTGCATGCATCTCCTTCCCAACATTTAGGTCTCTGACTTGCTGCACTGCATAGCACACAGTCAATGTTCTGGTGGTTTTCATCTATATTTTTTGCTGAAAGCCTGCCATTGTTTGTTGTTTAAATGAGGAAAGTCTCCCATGGTGACCTGAAGTAATTCTAACCTTGTGTAATTCATCATCGCTGACACTAATACCAAACATCCTTTCAGGTTTTAAGCAAAAACAAAAAAGGAAATTTTGAAATTATCTGAGGAAAAATATGAGAGGAATAATTTCACAGATTTATGTAAAAGCTATTGCTAAAAGTTAAGTATTTCTGTACAGTTTGACACAAAAACGTGTCTTAATTTAGGCATTACCGACTATGCGCAAACTGCCAAGTGCTGTGTGTTTTTGCTTTTTTTTTTTTTAAATCTGTACTGTTTTATGCTTTTTATTATTCTTTTTTTTTGTACAGCAATTTGGTCAGCTGTGGTTGTTTTTAAGTGCTTAGCAAATAAAATAGAACTGGAGTCGGAAGCCATTCCTGACATTAAAGCTGGTTTTAGAAAGGCCCAGTTCCAGATTGTTAACCTACTCATTTTCTGATGGGTGATATTATCTTCAAGGTGTACTGTCTTAAATATTTAGCCTTGTTTATAAATGGTAGAGATTAACCGATTAGCAGGAGATCAAACTCTTATTCAGTGATCGCCCAATCCACGCATATCTCATACAAAAACTTTGAAAACCAACAATTCCTAGAAAATCTTTAAGGTGTTTCACAGAAATTTAAAATACAGCATCAAGTTTAGTATTCATGTCTGAAGTGAGTTAAAGTAATAAAGTGTAACATGTTAATATTTTCATGTTAAATTTGTAAAAGGTATATAAATATAAAACATTAACATGTTAAGTGGGAAGGAGAGAGAGAGAAAGATGCAGATGTATTGTTTTCTGCTGTTTCTATCCATATAATAGTCCTGCTGCACATTTATTTCCACATCTTTGTATTCTTTACAGGTATGTCTGGATCCTCAACAGTTTGCTAAGTGGATCCATGAAGATCAATGCCTCGCCGTTGTTCCTGCACTGCGTCATCCTTCATGGGATCCCAAACTTTGATACCGCCAGCAGAGGTTAAACTCGTAATGTTTACCAAAATACTAAACTACCAGGGTTTTTGGGAAAAGAAAGGGTTAAAGAACAACCACATCAGAGTCGAGTCTTATTTGAACTGTATTCCTCTTTCTTTTTTTTTCTCCCCTGACACTTGCATGTTCAGACACATAGAGGTTGTGTGTTTAAAAAAAAAAAAAAAAGTTATACTCTCCTAAATTCTCAGTTTGCAGCAGAGTACTGGGAATTGTTCCCTTTGGAGGTGCCAGGGTGGAAATTACTGTTTTCACTCATTTCATTGAATCAACAAGAAGTCGTCATCGCATCTCCGCGCAAAAGTCGCTCTCTCACAACAACAGCTTATCACGCTTCAGCCCTCAGCAAAATAAGCTCAGAAGTCATGCCATCAAGGCACCTGGAGAAAAAAAAAACATTAATTGTGGGCTGTTGTCTTTGTGTTTTTAGTGTGTCACCCATACATCAAGGTCTACCAAGGAATGCAAGCAGTGTACTCCTCTGGAGTCTAGTAAGTTTGTTGAACATGTGGCTTATGGTGAACTGAACATTAACTTCAACACATGGTGTTGAGATTCATTTGATACTGATTATGATAGAATTTAAGTAGCAGTTTACTTTGTCAGGCTCACTTTGACTGTATCCTCTATGCTTTCTGTTCAAGTCACATTGGTTCAGGTCACAGGGACCGAGTGTGCATCAATCTGGAGCCAGCCCAGCTCCTGAAAGGGGACATTATGGTAAGGGAAAAAAATAACAACAAAAGAATATGATCCCATGTTCCCAAAGAGGACTCTACTGCCTACTGTGACCATGCTCCTCCCCTGCTTTCCTTCCTAGATAAAATGCTATCATAAAAGTGACATGACCTCTGAGCAAGAGGTGATTTTCCGGCTGCAGTTCCACACGGGAGCAGTACAGGGTTACAACCTGATGTTTGAAAAAGAAGACATGGAGAACGCCAACAAAGGTATACCTGAAAAAGCTCTGAGGCAGGCCTCAACTTGTGGCTCCTGGTAAAGAGCTGCTCCCCAGCTTTGCAAGACTCCTACTAAGCTCAGGCTGGACGCAATCTAGCCTTTTAGGCCACAAATCTGTTTTCCAAGAAATCTTTTGTGTTCTGAAATAATTAATTGATGTTTTCTTGATTATAGATGCCTAACATTTATAGCATTCTGTGCTGTTATTATAGACCCCAGATTCCCAGACTATGGCAAAGTTGAGCTTGTCTTTTCTGAGGGACCAGAAAGAATCCCAGGTGAGTTTTTATTTTCTCATATTTTACAAAAAAATTCAATTAAGATAGACTAGTTAGAAAGGCAGAGAGTGCTTTTTATTTTCCTTTCCGTGCTTCCCACTCGGCCCCCCTGGTGAGAGGGGATGTGGAATGCAACAGAGGGGAAATGTAGTGTGAAGTGTGTGCTGACAGAGGGGTAAAGAAACCCAGCATGTGCTCCCCCAGAACCTCACTTGAGTGAAACTATTTAGGTCTGTATCTTTAACTCTGTGTTATTTATGCAATTGTGTATTTTTGTCAATATGATGGTCTCCCACCTTCTGGTTTACTGTTGATATTCTATTTTGTTTGTTTGTTTATGGATCAGGTCTAGTGAGGGAATTTTTTTTTTTTTTTGAGATAATTCATTTAGATATTTTTGTGAAGTAAAAGTGTTACCTAAATCCTTATGCCGCCTTTGTTTCCTTAAAAAATGTAAGCCTGTTTGAAGTCCCAACCTCTTTTATGGTGCTTTTACACCGAACACGTTTTGGGCATCAAAAATGTTTAAACGCCGAAACTTGGATGCTGGGTCAAATGCTGGTCAAGGTGGTTTGATATTCTGTATGCTCTTTGCTCTGCTTGTTTAGCTGCTCTGTTCTGTTGCAACAAACTAGAGAGCTGCTTTGCTTTATTGCTTTTGGAATAAGAGTTTTAGTTTTTTAAGTGAGAAAATCCACCTCAAAACATCATCTTTGCAGTCAGTTCATCAGGATTATGATCCTACTGAAAGATTGCAGTTCCTGTTCGGATCCCATGCATACCAGG
This sequence comes from Cyprinodon variegatus, assembly GCF_000732505.1. Lineage (NCBI taxonomy): Eukaryota > Metazoa > Chordata > Actinopteri > Cyprinodontiformes > Cyprinodontidae > Cyprinodon > Cyprinodon variegatus. Next base: position 516,194 of record NW_015150833.1, read on the forward strand.
GGGCGGCAGTGCTGTGAATCTCCAGTAAAAGCTCTCTGAAGCTGGAGAGCTTTTGAAGGTTTCCTTCTGCTGTTTGGAGAGGCTGGAAGTGAATATGAAGTCTTTAAGGTCTGTAGTAAAAACTGCAAGTACCGGAAAATACACTTGAATATTTTTCACTGGCAGGAAATAACATTGTTAGTTAATTTACGTATCTATAAACTGTTTTCGCCACAGTTAATTAATAAAAATGTTTTGTGCAGTAAGAATGATCAGAGCTCGTTCTCTGTTTATTGTACAATTCATTCTCCAGGCTTTTTTTAAAACCTACAGAAGAAATCATAACTTAAGTATAGTGTCTTTCCCCCCAAACAGCTGCTGGAGTAGCTTTTCTGATTTGTGGATGCTCGACATCGAGCTGTAAAAGTTCTGATTTTTTAACTCCGTCTTGAACGCTCCGAAGCCGAGACGCCAGAATGCTCTGACACCCAGACGCCCTGATACATGTCGCCGATGTTCAGACCTGCTGCAGGACCTCTCGATGCTGCCTGATGCCATCTCCCATAGACTTTGCATGTAAATCAGATGCTTTGATGCCCATAACATGTTCAGTGTGAACGCACCTTTAGTCTTTGGCTGGAAAGATGTTTGTCAAACAACATATTTCTATCCAGCTGATACATTTAAATTCAATGCCTTGCAGAGGCACCTCTTTAAGTCACTTTTATAAAATTAAGATAAATAAAATCTTTGCATTTTATAGATTTTTGCTTTTTTAATGTGAAAACAGATGTCCCTTTGTCTAATGGTATTATATGGTCTTTTTATGTCTTATTTAATGCTTCGATAAAGGCCTTACAGGTTTATTAGAGGAAATTATTAAGCAACAGCTTCATGAAGACTAAGGGATGCAGTAGAGAGGAGTTTAAAGCTAAAAGTTGGGCAATATTTAAACTTTGATCATCTGATCTAACACTTCAAACCATTATCCAGAATAGAAAGTTTGCACAAATGTAAAAACCTAACCATACAGACTAAAGAAGGAAAGTCACAGATATAAGAAATAATGTCCAAAGATCCAGGGAAACTGCAGAGTAACAGACAATATCCTTAACTCACCAAGGGGAATATGTTATCACTAGTGGATTTACACCAGGTACATTCTGCTTTATGGATAGGTGGTGTGATAAAAGCCATTGTTGAAAGAAAGCCACAAGAAGTTGCCCAAGTTATTAGTGTAAACAGCAATATGTGCAACAAGGTGCTCAGATGAGATTCGGTTTGAAATGTCTTAGCCTACATAGAAAAATGCAACTTTGTATGAGGCGAAAACTCCCACTTCATGTCACCCTAAGAACCCACCATCCTCACTTTAAAATGTGGTGGCTGCTTTATGCTGCAGGAATACTTCTATTCAACAGACAGTGAGCCCACTTATTAAGAAGTAGGGGGTGGGGGGGGGTCTGGCTATTTGTAAAGCTGTGTGAAACCCTGTATCTTTATACTCTGTCTATCATGCATTTTGTTTTTGCACATCTCAACAAATTAAATTGAAGCTTTTAGCTTTAACTTTTTATCAGTTTGATTCCAACCCAAGGTGGTAAATTCCAAATCTTGGAATATAGTCATATATATAGCTCCTGTCTTCCTGTTCCACATTGTTGGACTTCTGTTCTAAAAATTACTGATAGATATTAGTTTTCTGTATAGATGTAAGGTGTCTTATAAATCTTAAAGAGCTTTTTAAGGGTTTACAAGAATGTGGATTTCCTTTTCAGGTGCTGACAGGTGGCAAAATGGGCCAGATATTACTGTGGATTACAACATGGCAGTTTCTCTTAGCCGCTGGGACTCGTACAAGAACATCTGTGATGGTGAAGGTACAGACACTGTGCTGCTTTAGCAATATCTGTAGACATTGTTATCTTATCTCTGAGATTAAGATGGTGAATCATGCACTAAGCACAAACATTACTAGAAGTTCTTTGTATTGGTATAGAGAGAACTACAGGCAGGCAAACCAGATGTCGTTACTCATCCCACATTTTTCCATTCTGTCTCCGTGTCCCACAAATTGAAACGATGTCCCGGATTTTACTGGGTCAAATTCAGAAAAGTCAAAACTAATATTCATCGGGCACTTTTTATGACTGTAAAGAAAGCAGAGATGCATGATTGCCATAGAGCTGCTGTCGATCAAAATACAATACGCATGATGCTCTTAAAATTTCTTAATCTTAAGAAAAAAAAGGGACTTTGTTTAAAGAAAAGAAAATGCAGCCACAAAATAAGACTGTGGAATAGTTTATAACTGGGCGAGGCCAGTAAAAAATGAAAGTTATTCTGAGAGTTTTTTTGTGAAGTTTGCAGAAGTTATTTTTATATTTCATGTAGAGGGGGGTGTGATATAAATTGGCTCTGTAAAAGTGAGCAACACCAGAAATTCAGAGCTGAAAAAGCTGTGTCTCTCCTGCATTTGTTTTTCTTTGTTTTGTTCTTAGAGCTTGTCCAAATTCCGCGTTTACCTAAAAGTATTTTCCTCCTTTTTCGTTTTAATAACAAAAACAAAGTGGAACACTCTTTCTCCCACATGGGCCTTAAAATAACATCTCATGTCCGTTACCCTGTGCTTTTTAAGACCAGCAGGGTGGTTCCATTAACATTCACACCAGTTGAACTAACTTGGTATAAGTTGGAGCTGATTTTAAACAGACATTTTTTTCATGGAGCTTAAAACTTCTGCTCTCAGGCAGGCATGGTAACCTTTTATAAAGTGGAGAGAAGAATAGGTAGGGGCCAAAACGGCACAATGGCATTCAGTGTGATGAGAATAGCAAAAGTGTTGTTTTACTTTAAAGCTGGGTTCAGAGGAAGAGCAGTTCTCAGGAGATTTCCTCTTTGTTGACTCTTCAAGTGAATAGGCATGCCACACACATACAAACTCTCAGTCCAGCACACCCATATAAATGTGGGTGTATATATATTTATATACATATAAGTACTTAAAGAGCCACCCTGTTGGAGTGTCTTGTCCCAGCTGTGGTTGTCGTTCTTCACCGAACCACAGCATTCTCAGCAACCTCTCAGAATAGATCGAAGTTGTAGCGACATTAAAACCAAAATCCACCCTTTCCCAGTGTTCATTGGATGTTTTTATAAGCCAAGCTCGACTTGATGAAAACAATCTGCCTTTTTTTATTTTCGCTTTAAACACCCCAATACGTCCACACACTGTTTTAACGCCAGCTTCTGGGACTGCAATGAAAACATAACCACACAAATTTAAGATTTCATCAAAGGGAAGCAAGAGGCATCAACTGGAGAGCTTTTCTTTATCCCAGCCTTGATTCCAGAGCATTCATGTGGGATGTTTACTGCTTTGTTTTCGCATGTAAACTCTAACATATGAGAGGAAGGACCGAGAACTTTCCTGAAATTCTGCATCTACTTACCAGAAGTGCTCACACTGAACCAGCTTGCCTTAAAGACAGTAGCAACTAGTGACTTGTCTGGGGGAGGAAGCCTGGAAGCTGTTTGACACCTTAGTGATAAGGTTGTGAGAGAAAATGTTATTTACCTCACTGGCTCCGTTTTAATTGCTAGAGTGTGTTTGCTGCAAAGTGAGAATTAAGACAAAGGTTGTTTAGTTTGGTTTATTTTTGAACTTGGTTGCCGTCTTTGCTTTGCATCACTTTAGATCCTGCCTCTACTTTTTTTATACCTTACATATAAAATCAGATTTGATTTAAAAATGTATATGGGAAGACAGATCAGTTTTCTGACCTGTCTCAAATCTTTAAAAAAGCATTGTCTGTCGGTTTATACGCTGCTCAAAAAATAAAGGGAACACAAACAACACAATCTAAGTCATGTAATTTTAAATTATGTTGTGCAAATGAAACAGACAACAGGTGGAAATTAGTGCCTATTGGCAATGAGAAAGAGACACCCAATAAAGGAGTGGTTCTACAGGTGGGGACCACAGACCACTTCTCAGTACCTATTCTTATCACTTTTGAATGTCACTTTTGAATGTTGGTGGTGCTTTCGCACTCATGGTATAATGAGACACACACAAAGGTAGGGCTCAGGTAGTGGAGTTCATTCTCACACATGGGCTATCACACATGAGCCCTTGTGATCCTCAGACCTTTTGTAAGAACATATGCTGGTGCGGTTGGCCTTCTAATGCAGGACAACGCTAGACCTGTAGTGGCTGCAATGTTACAGCAGTTCTGGGACATCATGTCTCGATCCATCCACCAACGTCACGTTGCACCATAGACTGTCCAGAAGTTGCCAGATGCTTTAGTCCAGGTTTAGGAGGAGATCCCCTCAGGATAGCATCCGCCACCTCATTAGGCCTGTAGTGTTTCCAGGCCTCCATTGGTTAATATATTTGACTTTCTATGTGTTCATCACTTACAAAGTACAATTTATTTATTTTCTATTCTAAGATAAAACAACTCTTAATTGCACTTGTAAAGTAGAGGTACCAGGACATATCAGTAGGAGGATTGCTAATGCAAAATGCAATGCAATCTATAATCATTACCTCCCAAAGACAGAAACAGACTGTTCATAGTCATTGTCCATTCAGTCTGACAGATCTTGCATTTTTACAAAGAAACCAAGTTCTGTTTATGTGGGCTGCATAGTAATGGAGCAATGTGAGAAGACAATATTGTTGTTTAATTTTGCAGATGACAGCATTAATTGTGATTAATTATTTTCTTTGCGAAATTATTATTACTCAGACTCTGAATGTGATATCAAACAGTGTGATTATGATTTGATAATATTGCAGTCACATGTAGACAACATTATAAATGAGCCCTCACACCCCCACCATGGACTGTTCTCCCTGCTGCCTTCTGGGAAGAAGCTTCAAAGCATCTGATGCAGGTCCAGCAGATTCCAGAACAGTTTCTTCCCCACCACCATTAGACTGCTGAATGTTGTATAAAATGGGGTTTAAAAAAAAATACGTTGAATGTTGGAAACTGTAAATCTTATGACAGTCTTATATTTACATTTTATCACTGCTGCTTAAATTTGATCACTTCTGCCCTTTAAAAACGGAAATGTCTTGAGAGCTGTACTGAAAGAAATTTATTTTTGTATACACTCTGTGTACAAAATGACAAAGTCTCTCTAAGTCTAGACAAGAGCAAAGAAATACTTCTCTAGTCCATAAACCCTTTATCTTTTACCCTTTTTTTGTTTTTTTGTTGATACAACACATACAGTTCTAATCAAATATGCAGAATTTTCAGTTCTTAACATGATACATTGTTGAATAGCTCAATAAATATGAACATGCAAAGAACTATCAAGATTTAAATTGTCTTCATTATGTTTTTGACTTCCTCACAGAGAGACATTTATAGAGCAAAATGGTCCCGAACAAGCAACAGAGCGAGAGGGCTGAGTAATTGCATAGTTGTACACAACCAGACCTCCTAATGCTAGAAACAGTTGTGGTTTTTTTTCTCTCCTCTGTCAATGGTGGATTTTTTTTTTTTTAAGGACTGCACCATTAAAGAATCTATATCGAATATTAAATAGAAGGATCTGAGTGATTTTTCTCAAAATTCACAAGCTGTTCTATGTTCTTGAATGCAGTAAATTATTTCTTTTTTTTTAATGGCTGTTTTTATCTAGCTGTGATGGATCTCGTGTCTTCTCTCAGACTGACTTGCCTGCTATTTTACATAAAGAACGGCTGTGGCCTCCCAGCAGAAGTTAATCTCTTCCTTTTAATTACAAAGTGTCTTTTTACTGAGTGGAAATGTCTTGAGCTCCTGGAATGTTGTTTTCATCCTCTGTCCTTTCACCCACCCCCACTGCCTCTCGATCTGTCGTTTTTCGCCTCCTATTCCCTCTTTCCTCCAGTGAGGTAGTCCCATAAAACAGGAGTAAGAGGTCGGGTTTCTGGTTTCCTCCAACCCGATGCAGCTTGATAGCTCCGCCTTCCTTGTTTACATTCCTTTGCCCTTACATGGAGATTTCAACCCCTCACCACCCCCACCTGCACTACCTCTGTTCTGTAGAGCTCATCACTCTCACCTTCTCAGCAAAGGAAGAAAACCAGCCAACTTATTGAAACTTTGTTGATATGCCTTCTGCTATTACCCCCTTGTTTAAAGTCATGTTTCTACTCATGCATTTGCATAGCTGGTTCTCCTGTACATATTTGGCTTTACCTCAGACTTTGATCTTCTTAAATCTTTACCTGTGGAGGACAGTTAAGGTAAGATATTTTCCTCTTGAAGTATATCGGTGGTCATGATGGAGTGCATGGTGGGGGGGCGCAGTGTTGAATGTCAGGGGTGACTGAGGGGGGAAAAAATGGCAAGAATCGAGGTGAAGAGGTTAAATGCAGGTTTGCACCTTGCTAAATGGAATGTCATGGGAAGGATTTGTTGGAAATCTCCCAGCAGAGAAGAACTGTGTTGAACTTTTAAGCTTTTTGAGATGGGATGCAGGTTTGTGTGGGGCCCAGGCTATAGATGAAAGAAGTCTTTTTTTTTTAAAGAAAAGAAGGATGGGAATAGAGGAAAGGTTTTAACATGCGTGTCTGGTATTTGTACCTTCTACTCATAGTTAAATTGAAAGCCCAGCACTTTAGGTGATAGCTTTAGACAGAAGCACAGGAGTCAAAGTTCTAGCTCTCTTTTGTTGAGGTAGGGTGAGAGGGACATGGAAACACTATCTTTATTCTTTATTTGCTGTGGTCTTTATTCTGTTGCATTAGAGGATTAAGAAGGTTATTTGGACCTATGCTGTGTGTCAAGGGGTAAGTGAAAGTGAGCCCTGTGGTTCATTGTCAGCAGTGTGCAATAAACAAGCCAAATCCATCTAAATCTTCTGGCAGTATGCAAACAATATATCATATCCATAACCTACACATGAAGAGAAATACTGGCAACTGCTTGTGTTTTGTTGCTACCTGGAAGCTTGGAAGTTTTCTGGTGCAGTGGTAATGGTGGTCTTTGTTTGATTTAAGTTTTTTTCAAAAATGTATCTCAATATGGTGATTCTATTACGGTACCTTGTTTTTCACCATCCAGTGTCTTAGGGAAAGGTAATTAAGCTCTGATATGAGGTTCTGTTAAAAGGTTGGAGGCGGCTTTTACTGTAGGTCATTTTAGGGTTGTGAAATGCAAAGGCAAATTAAAAATATTTACAGCAAAAAATCTATTGGAAAGCAAAGAGAAAAAATAGATTCCTGATATAATTAGCAACAAAAAGAAAAGTACCAATATCATTGAGTTCTGTGCTGTACAGCTGTTTACCATAAAGTGAAAGTCTCACTGTTAGCAACTAAAATGTTTCCTGAGGGGAAATAATCCAATATTTTATCCCAACTGTATGTTTTTTTTTTTAAACTTACATATGTTTGTTTATTTTTGAACACCCATCCTGTTTGTGTTGGTGTTATTGTTACATTGGTCAGTGTTTGGCAGACTTAACTCTTTTGAGATCAGCAAGGAAAGCAGAGATTTTTTTCTGACTAGTTTTGCATTTCCCAAATAAAGGCATAATGGGGGTTCGGGGTGTTGCGTGGCAAGGAGGATGCTACTGTCTATTATCCAACTTACAACTAGACCAGTATTTCCTCAATATAATTTGAAACTAGTTTTTATTTGGTTCCAAAGATCCAGGTGTTTGTTTTGGATTCATATGAGTATGGCTAAATATCTCATAGTCCCACAAAGTTTCTTTGGTATCATTTATTCTAGATAGGCTTTTTTCTAGAACAATAAAAGGTAAAATAAATTGTGGATTTTAAAAGTTTGCGTAACTGCTGCAAATTCTCATGACAGGTTTAAAAGTTTGCGTGAATTCCTGCACACTTTCACACAAGACTGACTTTTATACCTCTGCACTTTCGCGTTAAATATTTCGGGTGTTTTTTTTCCGAGACACGCTTTATACATGAAGCCCCAGAACTGCAAGAGAAAAAAGCAGAAAATGTGTCCCTTCTTTATATGCATACACTTCTCAGGCATTTTTTTTTTTTAGCAAAGTGTATAATGTAAAATTTCCTACTTGGTGTGCAGATATTGCAATGGGTTGTTTAGCCAATCAGATGGTGACGTAGAGTAACATAAGACCCATTCATGTGTTTATTTTGATGGCTTTCAAAACGTTTACGTTTTATCACTTTTCTAAGTCAAATTTTTTAGACTTGAGATAATGGTGATGATAATGATTAGTGGTGGGCATAATTACATTTTTTAATGTAGATTAATCTCACTGTATTCTTGGAATTTATATCAATTAATCTAGATCAGGGGTCTGCAACCTTTCATAACCAAAGAACCATTTTTCCCGGGGTCAGACCAAGTAAATGTTTGGAGAAACAAGGTATGACTTTTTCAAAAAAACAACCCATTTGTTTTTTTACTATTATCTGGTATAAGAAATTAGTCTTCATCTTAAACAACTAACAGTGTTTGTATTTTTAGATTTTAAAATAGTATTAAAACACATAAATTCCAAGCTAATTAAAAGAAAAAATGGCTCTAAAACATATTTCCGGTCCTTTTAATTTCATTCTCTATCCATTGTATAAAAACCATTAAAGCTTTTAAGACTGGTATTTTATCATAGCACATTATTTAGCTCTTTATATACATTTTAATCTTTATAAAGAGCTGTGCAGAGGGTCCAAAGAGCCACATGTGGCTCTGGAGCTGTAGGTTGCAGACCCCTGATCTAGATTAACATTTTCTCATTTGAATTCTGCCATAGGCATTCATGATGTGTTTGTGTGCCACCTCCAGAATATAAAAGAAAAGGTTTCCATTTCTATGTCTGCAAAATTACGCGTGATTCCGTCTTCTTACTGTATTTTTGGCGGCAGTAACAATTGAGCAGAAAAAATTATAGATGTCCCAAAAATCACACACGGCGCCTCAATCAACCTCGCCTCAATCAACCTCTCATCATTCACGGCTTTCTCTGCGGCGTGCTGGGCAAGTATTCTCCTCATGATAGTTCGCCTTGCAGGTAGTTTGTAAGATGGGTGACCTTTTGCCGCCTGGAGAATGAGCTGGGCTGGCATTTTCTGGCTATCCACTGAGCGAGGAGTTTGGTTAGCTTGGCTGATAGAGCTGTGAGTTTAGCTGCATCATGTCAGCATGTCACATTAGATTAATTTAATTTCACAGTACGCCTACACAGGTTGGAAGACAACCTGTGTGGGCGGATGTATATCTCGGATGTATATCGCGAGATATACATCCGCACCAAAATATCAATGTGAAAGTCATCATTAGTATGGACAGCTCCCAACAATAGATTAATGGCGATATTTTTTTTTATCGCTTGGAGAGTCTGGCATCAACGCAGTGTGAAATTCCCGATAATGGCCCACAACTAATCTTTACTAATTACGAGTTAAGATACAGCACTGCCTCCTCATTGGACATTCAGAGTTTTAAACACAGTTTTTCTATTGAATAAGAGGACGACTAACTTTGAAGGCTGAACATAGAAAGGATCAATATTTAAAGAATGTTTCACATCCGTTGGACAGAGAGTCAAATTATTTTCTGAGCACTGTACTTGTCTATGTAAAACATATTTTGGAGAAGAGAGATATTGATTGCTGTTTATCTAAAATCTACTGGTAGTTAGAATAATTTGTTTATTTTTATTGCTTTTATTTTGTTATTTTTTTATGTTATCTTCACTTTCTTAGTGTCAGGAGAAAAAAAGCTAATTCAGATTAATACTTAATCAAAAAGAATAGACATTTATCCACCTCAGACAAGAAATTAAAATTTAATATTTTTTCAACAGATCCTCATTTCAGAGATCCTGAATTATCATGTTGTAGAGTTGATTTGTTGTCTTGAATGTCTGTTTGTTTCGAGTTGAGTCCTGATTTCTGTTGTGTCCTCGTCAGTTATAGAATGACATGAGTGTTCACGTGACAGTCTTGTCTTTGTGAGTCCCCTGTTTGTGTTGTTTCTACGTGTGACCAAATCAGCTAAATGTATGAAGCTGCAGCATTTCTTCTGTTTTGCAGCACCGCGGTCTCAGGGTCTAATCCACGACAGAGCAGCTAGCAAGAGGAGCGTTGTTGGTGGAGAGGCCACTCTGAACAGAGGGACCCGTACAACGTCCACCACCTCAAGCCCTGATCATAGCGACCATGCTCTCTCTGTGAGCAGTGACTCGGGCCTCTCAAGCACATCCCTGTGGACAGAAAGACCCGCACTTGCCACCACCACCACCACAACAACCACAAGCACCATTGTGAAGACTAACCAGGGACCCAGTCCGCAGGAGAAGGTCCAGCTGAAACAACTCCTTAGTGGTTTTGGTCTGGAAGATCCTTCCCTGGATGAGATGGATGATCCGGGCCCTAAGGTAGATTTGAAACAGAAACTTCAACCACAGTTGCACTTAAATGGAGACACCAGACCCAGAGAAAGAGAGACTGACATCCTTGATGATGAAGTTATAACAGGTCACGATCTGCACAGCGTGGATAGCCTAGGAACACTGTCATCCTCGTGCCATAAGAGCAGCCAGAACTCCCTTTTGTCAGATGGCTTTGTTTGTCTTGGATCAGAGGAGCATCAAAACCAGAACCACCTGCCGAGCAGTGCACCCCAACACATGGACGAGTTTGAGAGATCCCATGCTGAGGCTAGAAAAGCCTTTTTGAGCTCAAGAAGCAACTCTGTGGCTTCCAGTAATCCCAGCAGTGCTCCTACACCAAAGCAGCATGTATATAGACAGGGGAGCTACTCAACTCAGTCCTGGGTTCGACAACAACAGATGGTCGCTGCACAGCAATACAACTACATGCCAGAGAATGGAAATGAAACAGAAAGATATTCCGGGAACAAATGTAGGAGTACTTCACCCAAAGAAGGCCTCGCAATCGAATCACAGAACACCATCAGGAACACAAACGTGGACACCGTCAAAAGCTCAGCACCTCACAAACAACAGCCAAACACCAGTAGCAATAAAAACGAAAAGCATGATGACGAGATAAAATCTCTTACAATGGATATTGATAACTCCATTGACCAGCTGAATCAGCTGATCATGGACCTGGATCCCACGTTTGTGCCTAGATCAGGCCTCAGCAACTCTGTCAACAGGGATGGAGGGACACGGTTCAATGGCTTAGAGGGGAAATGTTCAAACAGCATCGATGTCGGATTCAACGGTTGTAACACAGCAACCCTAAAAAGCACCCATCAGACAGGTAAGATAGTCAGCCTAGTTATTCTTGAGTGTTATCATCAAAAGAAATATCTATCTATCCATCCATCCATACATCAAAATCTATCCAATATCATTGATTTATCCATCTTTGTCCATCCCTTGATCTGTCCACTACACCTTTCCATTCATCATTTCTTTATCCCTTCTTGGTTCACTGTTCATTCATGCCTCATTTTGTTTTAATCCATAAACCATTCCAGTGTCTCTCATCCCAACATTCATCAACACTTCATTTGTCAGCAAGCCTTACTTAGATTATAGAAGGAAATGGATTAAAAAAATGTTTCAATGACTCAGTCTTCTAGTCATTCATCTATTTTTTATCCTCTCCCATTTGGACCATTTTTTTCCCTCCCTCCCTCCCACCCAGTTTGTCTATATGCAGGTTCAATCTAAACCTAACCAATGTAAATTAACTCTCAAGTTTTTTCATTAATATTAAACATGGTCTGAAAGGCATTATAAATGAAATCTGATTATTAAAATGAATATTTTTCAGAGAAAGTTATGTTAGAACTCTGTGTAAAAGAAACTGAAATAATGCTAATACTGTAGTTGGTTAATAGGCTCCAGTAAGAGGTGGAGTATCACATTACTGGTTCTCCCCCCTTTCCCCCCAGCATGTTTTCTGGGCAGAAATGACAAGGTTCCCGCCAGAAATTCTAATTTTGTTTTCCAAAGAAAGAGTTCTGTCCAAACTTGTATGTGTAGGTGTGTTTGTAGGATCAATGAGGTACACGGAGAAAAGAAGACCAACTTTTTCAGGCTTGGTAACTTTTCTGACTCTTGAATTTTGATTCTAGAGACTAAATATTTGCTTTGGTATTGACTGACAGATCCATTTTTATTCAGCTTGAAGACTTTGGTGTCCTCGAAAGTTACTATATTTAGATGAACTGTGGTCATGCATCCCAAGCCCTCACGTATCCAAAGAATACGCTCTTTCTTTATCGCCTCACTAAGTTCTATCACAGAACATTTCACATTTTATGATTTCATCAAGTGCACTTTATATCTTTCTGTGTTACACAGATTATTCCCTTTTTGGATCAGATTAAACTGTTCTGTGCTGCTTACTTAAGAAGGTGCAGTCAAAGTGAAACTAAGCCATGCAGGGAAAACATGGAAAGGTGTGTAGCTTCATGAATCATAGCTTGCAGTCGCAGAAAGAGGGAGGAAAGCAATGTACGGGATTTAGGAATTTCCAAAGAAGGAACAAGTGTACCCCCAGGCACACCTTTTCCATTTGATTCCAAATACTTGCCTGTCAGTGCGTATCAACACAGACGCTTCATTTACAAGAAAAGCTGTAGGAAGATAAGTGTTGGCTTTGGTTGCTCTTTAGAAATGTAACTCATGAATAGTGTTTGCAGAAAAAAGAAGACTTCTTTCTGCTAAAACAGAAGTTGGTTAATAATACATATATACATAATAAAGTTAATAATTTAAAGTAAAAAAAAAATGATAAAGTTACCTATTCTTTTGTTATTGTTTCTTTTCTGTTGTTTTCTACTAGCATGAATTAAAAAAATGAACTAAGCTCATTTAACTATCCTGCTTTACAGCAAATGTCTACACCTTTAATGCAGGTATTACTGTGCCTATTGGAGTGAGTGGAGAGTTTACTCTGTGGTATTTTGGCAAAGCTGCTGATTATCTTGCAGGTCGATCATGCTACAGCTTGTTTTGTCTTTTCATGCGTCTCAGGCTCTGTGCAAACACCTCACTAATATCAGTGATGCCACAAATTAAGCATTGAGCAGTCCTATTGTACAGAGTTGGTACCAGAAGGTAGAAGGTTTTAGTATTTATTTTCTCTTACACAATGAGTGCTGTGCAGTATTCTATTGATTAACCTTGGTATAGAATAGACCATATTGGAGTTTGTAGGAGTTTAACATACAAGCCTCCGTTTAAAATGTCTCTGTAACAATTTGTGGAAAATAGATACAATACCATAAACCGCAGTCAGACGTTATATGCTAGTAGTTGGTTCTAGTTGGAAACTTATGACACAGTAATGGTCTATTTTATTATAAACAGGCGTTCAGTTGCTTATTAACACTGCAATTAAATCAATCAATTAGATCTCTGTAACCCAATACATTTCAGTATCGAGGTATGGCAAAGAGAAATTAAAGTATTTTAAACAGATCATTAGATTGTAAAAAAATTGAAATATACTCTATTGCACACCTCCGCCAAGCAGCAAACTTTGCCCCAAATTGTGTCTTACACAGATGGCTAAAATAACACATGATCTGGATCATTAATAAATGTAAATATATTTAGGCACACATGAGGCACAGCTGGTAAAAAATGTCCTTAAAATATGTTTGGAATTTTTAAATTGATCCTGCTAACAAACCAACAACGTTACCTTTTCTTTCTATAGTCTGTAGTAAAATACCTGCAGATTTTTGAGTCTGATAATGAGCCTGTTAGTAGTCAATGCTGCCACTCTGGTTTATTGGGGAACTGATTGTTCTGCCAAATATCCCAATCTCACAATGTTAGAGAATGTTTAAAAAAAAAATCTGAATCCAGATTAGGATCTGGATCATCACCAATATTCAATGGATTGTTCCTTGGCCTGAAGGACACCTCTGATAAACAAAATTATTAAAATGTCCTTAATTTTTCTATATATCCCGTACACTGACAGACAAACAAACAAACACGAAAACTCCCCTAAAACATAACCTACTTGGCAGAGGTAAAAAGCGTATTTAGGTTGTTTTTAATGTGAAAAGCTGTTAAATCTGATTGGGCAGTTCTGAATATTTCTGAAACTGCTGATCTGCCATGCTACCATTCCCCATGTAAATGTCCTTAAAAAGAGAATGTAACCATTGAGTGAAAGTTGTGTAGAACTTTTTTTTTCATGCAGAGGTCCCTGTAGACTCAGCAGACAGGTAGACTGGTGGTGAAGCAGAAGACCACCCTAGCTGAGAACAGAAAACTGAAGCTATCATTTTCACAGGGCTTCAAAATAGAACAATAACAAATTACAAAACCTTGCCGTGTCAGATTGAAGTGTTTTTTGTTTGTTTTTTGTAGCAATTAATGTTGGTGATGCTAGTGTGAGGCTGTTGGTCACATTTTGACACCCATGTTCCAAATGATAATTTTTAAATGCCAGAGCCCACCTACGTAGCCCAAAGCCCATCCATGTCTGTCCTTTTGAGTACAGTGTATCCATCCTATGGCTTCCTCTAAACCGGAGGTCTTCAACAGGGGGTCCACGGAGGTACTGTATGGGGGTCCTGAAAGTTTTGGTTCATTAGACTTTTTTTTTTATATTCCCCAGTGCAATTTTTTTCCACTAATTGAAATGTCTTTACACATTAACATGAATTCAAAACACTGTAGTAAACAGATAAATGAAGGCAGAAGATGGCTTTCAGTCATCAATGCACACATTCAGCGACACACAGGAGCTCTTTCAAGCTGGGCACCGTTTCATTCACAGCACCTGTCCCGTCAACCAGGAATCAGATTCAGAAATACTTTAATAATCCCAGGGAGAAATTACTTCCGTTATGTTACTCCATCTGTAATAGAGTGAACAGTTTGATATGACACAAATTCATACAATATAAATAATTAGGGGGTCCCCACTCCGTCTCGCCATCAGTTTTGGGGTCCTTGTCCTGGAAAACGTTGAAGAAAGTAATCCTGCATTATGTCTTAAAACTTAAACAATCTCAAACTGCGTTCCGAAATGGAACAATGATCCCACTATGCTTTTGGGCTGAAATAATTATTCAAATGAACCGTGATTTCTTTTTTTGGTAAAACAAAACTGAATCCTAAAATGCCATTTACTGAAAGAACAGTAGCTAAGCCAAAAATGTACAGACATATGTAAATTTTTCCTTTGAAGATAAAAACTCTTTGACTTCGAATTAGAGATGCATTGATACCTGGATTGGATATCTGCTCCGATATTAATTGAAAATTTAAAATACATTTATCTCTATGTTATTTGTTAATTTATCAATGCGTCAAGGCTAAACCATTTACTCACATGGCAAGATATAATGGTCATCAATTCTACAGTGAAGTCGTGTCTGTATCGTATATTGGCCGATACGCTCAGCTATTGGATTAAATCGGTAAAAACAGAATCGGTGCACTCCTAGTTTGTAATTGCTTTTGAATTTTTGCTTTTACATGTTTTAGAGGTATTTTTTAAAGCTAAAATACTTGTTTATTAAGGTACGTTGATTGACACAGAGAGTCTGTTTAGATTTACCGATTATTGTAAAAAAAATTACATGATAATGATGATATTGATAGCAATCGGAAAAAACAGAGATATTGAAAACCTAACACAAAACATTTTAAAAGATGAAAAAGGGTGAGCAAAGTATTAGATAACAGAGCAGCTAATCGTTTTTCAAAGAGCAGATGTACTAAATCCTGTATCTCTACAACAAACTGTAAACTTTCCTATGATACATCAGGTATCCCACATTGAAAAAAGAATACAGCCATGGAGTTAAGTGATCTAAAGGGGGGGAAATATTTTGGAAAGAACACATTTGCACAGTGATTGCAAAAGCTGATGTTATTTGAGCCTGAAGAAAATATTTTGAGAGAAAAGATTGTCAGTGGATAAAAAGATGAATTGACATTTGGCAAATGATTTACAAGGGTACAAAAGCTCTCTGAAAAATATGTTTTTATTCTTTGCTCTTGATTCAGGATTTTTTTGGCAGGATCATGGGCAGTCCTGTGTTAATATTGAGCAGTCTCAACAGAACTGTCAGCTGAGCGGTGGTATTAAGTGCGATAGAGATGAGCAGCGCTTTACCTGGAAATGTGGACGAGAGCTTATGGCTGAGCTGATAGGCGGAGATAAAAGACTGTTGTGAAGCTTTTTTTTCAGTCTTGAATAAAATCAGTTTTTGCTATCAGGGTAAAAAATTGTTTTCTGTAAAATATTTATTTTACATTATAAAATAATTTTCCTCTTTCAGATCACCATCTTTAATTTAATAAAAATAACATAAAAATAACTCCATATACAGCAAAATTAAAGCTTATGCTGAAATCATAGCATATTTGCTATGTATTTCTGGTTCTATCATGCAGCTGTTGAAGCAAAATGAAAAGAATAATGTAAAACAGTCTAATATGTACTAGAAAAAATGATCTTTGGTGCTCAGAGGTCAGAGCTCAGTTTGAGGGTGCAAATTAACACTCTGGTAATACCTCTCACAAGAGTCACACTTCAAGCACACGCAAAGTCCACTACCTGCTCTCCATTAGCTCACCGTTGGACTTGACCTTAAAGGATTACAGGTGTTTAACTTGTGATTTGTAGCAGTCGCTTTAGATTAAAATAAGTTTGTTTGAAATTAGCAAGTTTGACACATTTTGTTTTTGAAAAATACACTCCTACCCCCTTTCAATCAAGCAACGCACACAGGCTGCGTCCGTATGACGTCACTCACAAGCAATGGACTTAGCATTCCTTTGTAAACTATTTCTATCGGGAGCAGCAATGTGTCTACTAATCAAAGCTGGAATTCAGTAATCTATTCTGTTTTGGCTTGATCTGGCTAATGTGGGTTGATATAACCAACATCTTCTTGAGCTTTTAATCTTTGGTTGATTTTTGTAATTTTACTCTGAAGAGATTCATGTTTTTTTTTTACACATGACATGTTTCTTAGACTTAGACAGATTTATTCTGTCATTTTGTATACACAAAAAGAAATTTTGTTAAGAACAGCTCTCTAGACAATTACATTTTTTTGAAAGTGCAGCCTTGAGAATAGTAAAAATACATAAAAACAGTAATATAAACATGACAATATTTACAGTTCTATCATTTCAGTTTTTGAAATAATAAAATATAATAAATATAAAATATAATAACTATTTTTTATTGAAATATATATATATATATATATATATATATATATATATATATATATATAAAATGAAATATTTATTAGATATTATGAATGATTGTGAGAAATCCTCATGGTGGTTATATTTGTATGATAGCTGTTGGCACCCTCAGGCCCTCTTGAAATTATGAGTAAAACTTTTTAGCGTCCAAACTATGTTTTTAAGATTTTACGTTAGACTTCATATATAGGATTCATCAACTTCTTCTTTCTTTCTGCTTCTGTGTATTCAGCTGCCCAGTCAAACGACAGGGGAGGTGGTGTCACGCGGAGTTTGAGTTACCAAGGAAAGGATGTAATGGATCACTCAGGCTTTTCAGGGTGGAATGACCCAGAGGAGTACAAAAGCCAGCAGACATATCCTCCATGCGTCTCCCATTTTCAAGTAAGTCTAGGCACATGCAAACTGCTATTTTCAAAATCATGTTTTTTTGTTTGTTTGTTTGTTTTCCCCTTTTTACATTTCCTTTGTGATGTGCAAATGAGTGTTTCAAGCACCATCATTGTCAAACAACAACCTGTGAAAACATATTTGAATTTTAAATTCCTAAAACTTTCTGTTAAGTGCTAAAAGTTTATTAACAAAATCAGTTCAATTTCAAGTTCAACATATTTTTGTTTTAAAAGTTAACCAAGCTAGTGAGATTTAAATAAAATTACTATGAAAAATGTAAAGTATTTCTGATTCTGATTCTGATTCTGTTTGATTAAAGAACGACTAAACAGCTAATGGTCTATAATAGACTAATAATAATTAATAGTAAAAATAATTAACATATTGAAAGAAGAAGGAAAAAATAAAAATGGTTAAAACACATTATTAACATAATGATGTACCAGTTTAGTGTGTATTTTATGTTAGAGAGAAGAAGGTTATCGTGAAGGATTTTTAATGAAGTTAAATCAGCCTTACAACTAACAGAATAACTGGAATGTGTTAAAAACTGATTCACAGCGCAAATCAAAGAGGTAAGTAAAACATTTTGGAAAACGACTAAGAATGATTTTACAAAATCAGAATCAGGAAATCAGAACCATTTAGATGACTGAATCCTAACTTTACATAATTATTTCTAATTTCATAGTAGAACAGGGATAAAACTCAAGACAAATCAGGGATGAAAACTTTATTTGTCTTTATCAGAAGACCAATTAGCCTGATTGATGGGCGGATGTGTCTGAGAGTTCCTCTGGGTTTCTACTTGGTAGCTAAAAAAGCTGGTATCCTATTTAGCTCATGAGTTTCAAAAAGCACCAATAACAATAATAATAATTGAACTTTTGAGAAATTTACATCTGCATTTAACCCATCGCCTTGGGGACCAATGGGCTGCCGTTGCGAAGCGCCCGAGGAGCAATTTGGGTTAAAGGGTCTTGCTCAGAGACCCAAAGCGGCAGTCTGTGGGAGTTGGGCTCAAACTCAGAACATCAGGATTCAAAGCTCTCTGCCCTAACCACTAGGCCACCACTCCCACTCCACTAATGCGACTGTTAATGACTATGAGAAAGCTAGTGGTCTGTAATCTCATTATTTCAGAGCAAACACGTCTTTAGCATAGGTGTGGAAGCAGGGACACATCTAAAAGGTGCAGCACAAGGGACATTGAGGAGTCTTAAAGAACCTTGCTCTACAGTAGCTTCTATCTAACCTGTTGGGCTAGATTGCGATTGCCTGTTTTTGCCATGCCTTGTGCTTCTCCTTTTTTCCGCTGTTCTGATGAAGATTAGGAATTCCAATGGGCAGGGAAGTTGGCAGGTCTGAAGATATTGATTTAAGTTAGGTAGTGTAGCTGCGAGGGCATCCCTGTATTTTCCTGCATGATACAAAGCAATTTAAAGATTCTGCTTCCTGCAAAACTTGAAGTGAAAAAGTTGCAGTTTTTCTCTACGGTTGTCTACAGCAGTCTATTTTTTATTTTTTGCTGACAGTCTTAAAACAAAAGTCTGTGATTCTGTGGCCATCTATACATCACATTCCATTCCATGTTCATATTATCTCATTGTTCTAAGGCACAACATAAGATTTCTTTCCACACTCTGTCTGTTACAGCACTCTAAATTGTGTAGAAGTGATGGTACCAGCTATAAATCCCGGGGCCCTGACATTACCAACGAAATAGAGTCAGGACCTGACATGACTCCACCCACCCCTGCATTTCCCATCTCACCGCCAACACCTTATGGTAAATATTGTAACTGTCCTTTTAATAGACATGTCTTCTGTTTATGCATAATTGCTGTCATGCCCTTTCTTTGTATTTTTAGTGTCCGATTTCCCTGAACTTAGGAACACTCCATCTCCCAACATGCAGTCATTCAGAGGCTTCAGAACAAATCAAGGTAGGCCCAGAGATGTGCAGTTTGTTTTAAAAGATATCAGTTAGACTCTTTCAAGTTTTAAAAATGTTTAGACGTTTAAAGATGTTGATGTTTCTATGAGGTTCACAACATGTCATCTCAAGGCCCTTTACAGAGAAAATACAAGGCCAACAATTGGTTAGGAAAAGCAGTTGATTGCATCCAGTCGTTGATGCTCCTCCTGAAGAAGCTTGTGGCTATGATTTTATGATTGCATTTTGTTGTTGACTATTGAGCAACCCCTCACACCCAGCATGCATGTGGGGACAGTGTAGAGGAAAACTCCCTTTTTACATGAAGAAACCTCTAGCAGAACCAGACTCTAGATTAAGATCCCTTATTTTTGCCAGGACTTGTGCTTCTCTTTTCCCTGTTTTGATGAAGGTGAGGAATTCCAATGGGCAGGGAAGTTGGCAGGTCTCAAGGTATTGATCTAAGGTTGACAGTGTAGCTGTGAGGGCATCCCTGTATTCTCAGTTCAATCCAACTGCAGGCCATTGGGGAGATCAGAATTTTACTGTGCTGGTGCTCATGGGAAATGCTGTCTTCCTTCAGCCAAAACAGTACAGCTTTGTCCACTGGGGGGAGCCAAAATCGACCAAAACTGAAAGCTCTATAGAGCTGCTTTAAGTATTACAGTGGTTTAGGGGAACGCTAATAAATAAAAACGTGTAAAACATCAGATATGTTTATATGGACATATGGAATTGGAATTAACAACTGATCGGACTAAAAATGCGTCATATAAACATGATGGTCAATTTTCGGATTGGATTTAGCAGGATTGGAATGAAACTGTAATCCCACTGTAAGAGATTGGTTTACGCCAATTGACAGTCCAATGGGCATGCATGTAAATGCTGTCAGGAGGATCAAGTAATTCTGAATGATGTAAACTGACCTAAATCCAATTTATACTTCTGACGCATAGCCTCTGCAACATCAAATCTGTCTCTGTGCTTGACCATGCCCCCCACGCAAAGGTTCTGCAACCGTCATTGCGCACCTCAAAAAAATCCTGACTAAGCATTGGACGATAGCAAACCTGCGCAGACCTAAAGCGGAAGTGCGCAGACAAAAGCAGCTGTGATTGGTCCTTGATATGCCTTTCCGCCTGTCTGTGTGGTCGCCCTTCTCAATTCAGTGCGCCATTTTTAAAAACTGAGGAACAACTACAATGGACAACTATGAGGAAAGGGTAATCTGTCCTTTTGCCAACTCCATTAACAGAACCTGTTCCCCTTCTATGTCTAGCAACTCTAAATCCATCTCAATGACAGTGATATCTTGCAGACGCGCAGTTGTTGTTTTGGAAGATAAACACTCCCACCTGCGGTGCCGAAGTTCTCGTGACCATCCGCCAAAGTTCTCACGGGTTCTCAAATAGGCTCCCCCTTGCGCGCCTCACTGCTGTGCGTCCCTAGAAATTCCAGACCGACTGTGCAGAAGCATAACAGCAAAACAGGTTTGCGACCAAACCAGAGCGACATTTGATTTGTGTGATTGCAGAAGTATAATCTGCCCTTAAGCTGATCCCCATGTCAACATGAAGCAGTTCCTCTTTGAATGGCTAGATACTATCAGATTACAATGATTTGCATAATCAGTCTCTCATGTCCATATAAACTGTACGATCTGATTACATTTTTTTTTGTTTTTTATTTCAACACATTCCAATGCAGTCAGGAAATATTTGTGCATGTAAACATAGCTATCCACTCACAAGTAGGTTCTACACAGGAAGGTCATTAGTGATGCACCATTCCTACGTAACTCTAATACAAGCATGTATTGTCAGCTGTCAATTCTGTTGAGACTAGGCAATAAATCGAGAGAAAAATCCTGAATCAAGATCAAGGGTTTCGAGAGAGAAATCTATTTTTGAGAACAAATTCACTCGGCTTCAAAATAAACCTATATTTGAGAGTAAAAATATAGTTTTTGAGAGAGCTTGTTTACCCTCAGAAATCATTTTCCAAATGTCAATTTACCTTTTGTTTATCCATACATTCATCTTCTCTTATTTAGTCAGGGTCTTGTCGGGGCCTGTGTCTGTCTCAGTTTATGGGCAGGTTGTCAGTCTGTCTCAGGGAAACACAGAGAGACAATCACACAAGGAAAATTTGGAGATGTCAATTAATCTGACAGTCTTGTTTTGGGACTGTAGGAGGAAGCCAGATTACCCAGAGAGAACCCACGCATGCTCAGGGAGAACATGCTAACTCAATGCAGAAAGACCCCAAACCAGGAATTGAACCCATAACCTTCTACCTCTGTCATGTCTGACTGTTATTGCGACTGGACTATTTGGATTCCCCCTTTTTCCCAGAAAAATTCCCACATTGTTGTTTCTGAATTCTTCAAGAGGGTTTTCTCATATTTATTTATTTATTTTTTTATCTTCTTTTATCATCAGAGTGGAAACAATCTTTTTGCATCAGTTGAGGGAGATTCCCCAAACAAATTCCTGCACCCACAGGAATGATTGTGTGGTTTTGTTTTGACTAAAATAACATTTTTATAACTATCTGCATTGTTTTTGGGGCTGAGGTCTTTTTCTAGGATGTACACCCTGTGATTATATATGTTGCTGAGCTTTATGATTTTACACTGCCTGGTGTTTAGAGTATGTTCTCTCATTTTCCAATCAGTTACCTCTTTCTTTTTAATTGATCTACTAAGATATACAGTTTGTCTAAAGGTTGTGGGGTTTGGATGGGGGTCTGTGCCCCTGATGTGTCGCAGACAATACTGCTTTCAGTTAATCTCCATCTGCATGGTTGCCAAGCTGGATGGAATGTAACAGATCAACTTTTCTTCCTCCATATAAAGTCCATGTGTATATGTGTGTAAACACAGGGGAAACGGGGGACATGGTGGAAACAGAGACCCCTTTGGTGTTGAATCTGATTTCTTTAAAGCTTTAAAGTGTGAGAGAGAAAGAGACTCAGTTGGAATATAAGTATATGCCAGTTGCCCAGATTATGGTTTACTTAAAGAAAGCTTTAAGATAATTATGGTAGGAGTTTTTCTTTAATTTTGAGTTTTATTTTGGGCCCTATTTGTTGACTTAATGGGTTGTGGGAGAGATAATCAGTAGTTGGCTTTATAGATAGATAGATAGATAGATAGATAGATAGATAGATAGATAGATAGATAGATAGATAGATAGATAGATAGATAGATAGATAGATA